>NC_037678.1:91335306-91344167 GCF_003255815.1 Theropithecus gelada | reverse complement strand
ATAAAAAAAAAAAAAAAAAAAAAAAAAAAAAAAAAATTTTAAATAAAATACTGTTACATGTTATATTATTAAAATTTTAAAAACACGCAAAACTGTACTGTATGTTTATAGATACATACATAGGCCCAAAAGCTATCCCAATATGTATGGGGTTATAACCCTAATCCAGGATAGTGGTTACCTCTAGACAGGAGAAATGGATGAAATTGTTCACAGGCCAAGCGGCTCAGTCACGTGTGAGATTTTATTTATGTATTTATTTTGTAGAGACATTTTCTCGCTGTGTTGCGCAGGCTGATCTTGAACTCCTGGACTCAAGCAATCCTCCCACCTTGGTCTCCCAAAGCTCTGGGACAGCAGACAGGCGCCACTGTGCCTGGCAAGATTTTATCTCTTAAAATGAAATGGTGAAACGATGACATTTGACAGCGCTGAGTGATGGGTATTTTAGTGTCATGTGTGGTTTTCTGTATGCTTAACGCGCTTTGTAACCAAAATTTTAGAAAACCAAGACAAAGAAAGGGTGATGTGTATGAAAATGGAAGGAGTGAAGGGACTAAAATGTAGAAGCAAGGAAGGGATTCAGGGGAGTCTGGGCGGCTCTGCTGAAGTCCCACCACCCTGGGACTAGGCCCTGCTTCATTCTGGACTGTGGCTGTGGCACCAAACAGGAGAGCCACACACCCACCAGAAGCAGAGGGCCTTGTGAGGGAGGGCCAGCCACAGCCTCTGGCAAACCTCAAAGAGAGGACTCCCACCCCAGAAGGAAGCCCCGTCACTGGCTACATTTCCCTCTCCACACTTTGGTTACCTTCACAACCACCATACTGATTTGGACATAAAAACCCCAAATGGCCTTGATTCTCATCAGAATGGGCAGCAGCTGATTCCCTCCAGCCAGGCTGTTTTTGTCTGGGTACCACTCTTGCCGATGCTGTTGGCTGGATCTCCAGACCTCCAAGTTTCCTCCTTGATTCCTTCTCTACATCTGGCCACACACAAGAAGCTACAATCTGTGGCTGTCACTCAGGAGCACTCCCATGCCAAGTCACCAATCATGCCATGCCACCTATCTCTAGTGCAGAGGAAGGCGCCATGACCCCAAGGCACGAGGGTGGACAAGCACAGAGGTTGCACTTGACTGGATCGCTGTGGACCCTTCCCTGCTGGATGTGGGGATTTTTTTTTTTTTTTTGGTCCCCCGAATCCCCTCAGCCCCACCTCCCCCCGCACCAGCTTTTCCCTCCCCTTCCATTCAGTCCTGACTCACTTGTCCCAGAGCACAGAGGGATTTAATCTCACGAATGGACCGGAGTTTAGTGTTCCAGGGCCAGTCCTCCCTCTCAGAATCATGTGTATATACCCCCTGGGCCCTCCGCCAGCAGCAGTTAGCATCACAAAACACTTCTTCCCGTCTGGGGATTGGATTTTGTCCCACTGAAGGGATTTTGCGTGTTTTTTAAAGTTGTTTTTGGACAAGTTTGTGTTGATTTATTTGTTTGTTTCTAATTCTCACAGACTTTCGATCTCATCCCTTACACTTGCTTCTTCAAAATTTCCTTCTTTGAGGGCAGAAATAACTTGTCACCCAACAAAGGAGGCCAGTTTTAATGTCAGCTTTCCCATGTCAAAGTCAATAGCAGTTGGTGCTACAGGCCCGATGTGGTGACTCACGCCTATAATCCCAGCACTTCAGGAGGCTGAGGCGGGTGGTTCACTTGAGGTCAGGAGTTTGAGACCAGCCTCGCCAACATGATAAAACCCCATCTACCAAAAATACAAAAATTCGCTGGGCATGGTGGCATGTACCTATAATCCCAGCTACTTGGGAGGCTGAGGCAGGGGAATCGCTTGAACCCGGGAGGCAGAGGTTGCAGTGAGCCAAGATTGAGCCACTGCCCTCCAGCCTGGGTGACAGAGCCAGACTGTCTCAAAACAAAACAAAACAAACAAACAAAAAACCCAAAAACAAAAACACAAAAAACTGGTGCTACTAACTGAAGTTTCTCCAGACCCACTTACACAACTCCAGCCTCCAACACATCCCTGTACCTGTGCAGAATTCCTGCAAGCAGGGGGAGGGGCTGTCTACATATCTGCAAAGCTGGTGAGTGAGTGCCGCTCGCTACAGCTCTGCTCGGCTGTGGACACCTGGGAAAGTGGTGGCGGAGCCACGTGGCTGTGATTCAGTGCAGCCAGAGGGTCAGACAGGACAAGGCTGGCAAGGCACAAAGTTGGTGAGACGATGGTTCTTACATCAAACACCCTACACAGCTGCATCATTCCCAGAAAACCCCACAAGCAGCAACAAAGACCCCAACCCAAGGGATAGCCACCTATCCTTATAGAGCACAGCAGACCTCCACTGAGAGCTCGCCAGGGCATTGCCTGTGTTTGCTTTTCCCTGCAGGCATGTACAGCAGGACAGAGGGGGTGACGTGCTGCCTTTAGAAGCTGGGAGAGAGTGGGTTGCTGGCCTGGCTGGGGACTTCCAGGGAAGAAAAGGGGGTGCTGGTGACCACAAGAGGGAGAGGAAGGCAGGCCAGGGGTTGGGTCCACTCCCTCGTCCTGCATTCATGCATAACACACCTTGAGAAGCCCGAGGTGTTCACCTGAGTTCTCCTGCATAAGAGCTGGCATCCTGGCCAAGGGCGAGAGAACAACTGGAGAAGGCCCAAGTTCTTTCCCAGCCCTTTGAGGTCACACCCAGGGCTGGGGCTGGGCAAGGCTGGGCCTGCTGAGTTCCAGTCTGGTGCAGGAGTCTACAGTAATTTGTACCATTTTGTAATCATTCTACGTAATTTCTCAGTAGGCGGGGACCTCATCCAAAGGGCCCTTCTTCAGGCAGCAACCTTGTGCAATTTCGAGGCAGTCTGGCTTGCAGCTCTGACTGGTGACCTGGCAGCTGGGAGTACCAGCTTTTGGCTCAGAAAAACCTGTCTTTAAATTCTATCTCGAGCCCCGGTTGGCTGGGTCACCTTGGGCGACCCATTTGGGTGCCCTCATCCTTAAACCCCCAAAGCTAGGGCTGATGATATCAAGGGAAGGTCACTGGAGGAATAAAATGGACAATGAGATTAAAATACTGCAATAGGCTGGGCACGGTGGCTCACGCCTGTAATCCCAACACTTTGGGAGGCTGAGGTGGGCAGATCACGTGAGGTCAGGAGTTCGAAACCAGCCTGGTCAACATGGTGAAACCCTATCTCTACTAAAAATACAAAAATTAGCCAGGCGTGGTGGTGTTTGCCTGCATTTCCGCTATTCTGAAGGCTGAGGCAGAAGAATCGCTTGAACCCAGGCGGTGGAGGTCGCAGAGAGCCGAGGTCACACCACTGCATTCCAGCCTGGGCTACAGAGCGAGACTCTATCTCAAAAACAAAATAAAACACTTCAATAGGCACCTAAATACTCTCTAATACTCTTCCTATTTAAACGATCTCTTGTCCAGGTGCAGTAGCCTATGCCTATAATCCCAGTTCTGTGGAAGTCCGAGGCAGGAGGATCACTTGAGCCCAGGAGTTTGAGACCAGCCTAAGCAACATAGAGAGACCTTGACTCTACAAAAAATTAAAAAATTGGCTGGGAGCGGTGGCTCACGCCTATAATCTTAGCACTTTGGGAGGCTGAGGTGGGTGGATTGCCTGAGCTCAGGAGTTTGAGACCAGCCTGGGCAACACAGTGAAACCTCGTCTCCACTAAAATACAAAAAATTAGCTGGGCATGGCAGCGTGCACCTGTAGTTCCAGCTATTCAGGAGGCTGAGGCAAGAGACTTGCTTGAATCCAGGAGATGGAGGTTGCAGTGAAGCGAGATCACGCCACTGCACTCTAGCCTGGGCAACAGAGCGAGACTCCATCTCCAAAAAAAAAAAAAAAAAAAAAATTAGCCGGGCATGGTGGCGTGTGCCTTGTAGTCCCAGCTACTCAGGAGGCTGAGGTAGGTGACTCACCCGAGCCCAGGAGTTCAAGGCAGCAGTGAGCCATGATGTTGCCACTGCACTCCAGCCTGGGCGACAGCACGAGACTCCATCTCAAAAAAATAACAATAATAAAATAAACAAACAAACAAACAAATAAATAAATAACAAATTATCTCTTTATATTAATGGCATTTGTTATTAACCAGAGAGCTGATACTAAAAGACACTTAAAACGGATTCATATACCTCCCATCCTGGAAAGAGATCATTTAATCACCAGCAGCAGAGACCTGGGACTACAAAGAAACAGTGTCTGTGGAGTCCAATCTCCTTCTGCCTGTCTGCTTAGAAGCCTCTAACCTAGAGATTTGCCTACTAGGCGCCGAATGTCCCCTAATAGAGGGAAAAGTTGTTGTATGCTTCTTTGCATGCATAGGAAGCTGCAGGGAGGAGGATAAAGGGAGGGACCCCAAGTCTTGTTTTCTTTCTTTTAGGGTTACATAAAAGGAGAAAAATTATCTTGAAGGTCAAGTAAAAGTCAAATAAGAAAGTGCTTATGGCACAAGTCCTGATACAGAGCTCTTCAAATTCCAAGTCTCATTCAGGAATGTTATCAGTGGTTTGAAAAGGGATGTGTTTCTGATACGTTGAAGACTTGAAACCTAGGGTGTGGGAAAAGTCAAGTCCTTGGCTCCCGGCTATGGAATTTCCATTCCCCAAGGGCATCAACTTGGCCTTGAGGTGTGGTAAGCATTTATAATCCCGGAATCAGCTCTGCAGTATCAGACCTACCTCCAGATTCTAAAAAAACACATTACCCAAACAGTTCTCTCTACCGTCTGCTTCTGCTTGGCTGAGGAACCTCCTGGTGTGGTGGGTACCTCTCATGTAAGGGTTTTTCTAAACCAGTCTGGAAAATAATGAGCTTCCTCCAAACTTTCAAATGACCTTTGCCCCCAGGAACTGTCACCTGGGAAACAAAAAGGTAATGGAGGCTTTTGCCCTTCACTTGCAGATGGGCACCTGGACAATGACGCAAGCGCAGAGGGGCACCTGGACAACGACGCAAGCGCAGAGGGGCACCTGGACAACGACGCAAGCGCAGAGGGGGCACCTGGACAATGACGCAAGCGCAGAGGGGCACCTGGACAATGACGCAAGCGCATCTTTGCAGAACATTGCTTCTTTTCTTTCAACTTTGTGTGTTACTCCTCCCAAAGGTGTTTGTATTTACATTTTTGAAATTGTAGTTACAAACATCACAAATGAACATATTTTAATTAAAGAAAATAAATGATTGTAGTTGAAAGTAATCTCCCTTGACCATCACCCATAGCTCCTTCACTTACTCAGATGTAACCACTGTAATCAGTTTTGTGTGTATCATCCTTGAATGGTATCATCTGTGTTTTCTCCACCCAATGGAATTGTACTGGCTTACTAATTTCACACAACAAATTGTAATGAGGTTTACCCACATTGACACATGAAGCCCTGGTTCAACTGTTGTAAGTGGGAATGGTTTTCCACCATAGGGATATACCACAATCCACATATCCATTCTATTTCGATAGACGCTTAGTCGTTTCCAGCGTTTTGCTATCCATCACAGGCAGGGCTGTGATGGTCACCTGTGTGCATGTTCCCTTGTGTACTGTGTGAAACCTCAGAGAAAATACCGGGGTCTATGCATGTAGCAGGTTCTGAGCTGGTGCCACAGTGCTCCCCGGGTGGCTGTGCCCTTCTGCACTGCCCCTGCCATCTGTGAAAGTGTCCACACTGCTTGTCAATGATTGATATTATCAAACATTTAAACAGACCAATCTGATGAACAGAAATGATTTTGTTTTGTTTTCATTTGCTTAGCCCTGATTAAATTTGTATCGTTTATTTCTATTTCCTCTTGCAAGGAATTGCCTTTCCATTCATCTGTTGCCTATTTTGTGGTTTCTTGATTTTCAAAAATTAAGTTGCGTAAGTTGGTTGTGTACGTGAATCCATTGTCTGATATGTTTCACATATGTTCTCTTTCATTGTTTTTCTGCCT
The DNA here is from genome assembly GCF_003255815.1 of Theropithecus gelada. NCBI lineage: Eukaryota > Metazoa > Chordata > Mammalia > Primates > Cercopithecidae > Theropithecus > Theropithecus gelada. The sequence goes on along the minus strand of NC_037678.1, from coordinate 91,338,198 downwards.
TTAAAATTTTCTTATGCTTTTAATGATGATAGAAGCAAATTTATCCAAGTTTCCAATATGGCTGTTGCTTATTAACTCTTGCTTAGAAAGAAGTGCCTCATCTTGAAGTAATAAAGTCTCCTTTATTTTCTGCTAAGACTTATACAGTGTATACAGCTTTGCTTGTTTATAGATGATGTATTTATTTATTTGTAGGCCTTTCATTCATCTGGAATTTAGTTTTGTGCATGGTGTAAAGTCAGGACTAGGCAGCAAGAAATAACTACGACATGGCCAGAGCTGAGTTCCTCCAGCCTGTTAAGCACTGCACCCTGGGTTGGCTCTGCCTGCCTAAGGCACCTTCTGCAGGCTAAGGAATGTGCCCAGAGGGTAGTTTTTTGTGTTTTGTGGTTTTTTTTTTGCAAATTTACCCAAAGGCTGGGGTGTGGTGAGAGGAGGGGCACAAAGAGGTAGGGGATGAAAGTAGGGGTATGGAAGGTGGGGTACGGAAGGCAAGGGTATGAAGGTAGGTATATGGAAGGTGGGGATATGGAGGTGGGCTATGAAAGGTGGGGGTATGAAGGAGGGGGTATGGAGGTGGGGTATGAAGGTGGACTATGAAAGGTGGGGGTGAAAGTGGGGGTATGAAGGTGGGGGTATGGAAGTGGGGTATGAAAGGTNGAAGAGGTGGGGTATGAATGTGGGGGTAGGAAGGTGGGGTATGGAAGGTGGGATATGGAAGGTGGGGTATGGAAGGTGGGGATATGAAGGTGGGGGTATGAAGTGGGGGGTATCAAGAGGTGGGGTATGAAAGTGGGAGTATGAAGGGGTGGGGTATGAAGGTGGGAGTATGAAGGTGGATGTATGAAGAGGTGGGGTATGGAAGGTTGGGGTATGAAGGTGGGAGTATGAAGGTGGGGGTATGAAGGTAGGAGTATGAAGGTGGGGGTATGAAGGTGGGGTATGAAGGTGGGGGTATAAAGGTGGGGAATGAAGAGGTGGGGTATGAAGGGGTGGGAAATGAATGTGGGGTATGAATGTGGGGGCATGAAGGTGGGTGTATGAAGAGGTGGGGTATGGAAGGTGGGGGTATGAAGGTGCGAGTATGAACATGGCGGTATGAAGGTGGGGGTATAAAGGTTGGGGTATGGAAGGTGGGGATATGAAGGTGGGGGTATAAAGGTGGGGGTATGAAGAGGTGGAGGTATGAAATAGAACTCTGCCCTTTATTTTTCATTGCAAATGGAAATGAGCTCGACAGCATTCATTCAATTGTCCATCCTAGCCCTGCTGGTTCAAGACACCACCTTAGTCAAAATCAGGATGTTCTATTTACCAAAAAGCAGCATTCACTATCTTTTAATTCCATTTTTCTCCTCAAATAACAGTATGTAGAAAAAAATGTAATAAGCCACCCACCCCTATCCTCTGAGTTAAGTGAAATGAGTATTTTGGTGTGAATAATTTTATGATTTTAGTTCACATTAGTACATGGTAGTATCTAAAGGAAATAAACACAATGGATAATTTAATATTATCTATTTTTTAAAATAGAGGCCAGGCGCAGTGGCTCACGCCTGTAATCCCAGCACTTTGGGAGGCTGAGGCGGGTGGATCACGAGGTCAGGAGGTCAAGACCATCAGCTACTCGGGAGGCTGAGGCAGAAGAATGGTGTAAACCCGGGAGGCGGAGCTTGCAGTGAGCCGAGATCACGTCACTGCACTCCGGCCTGGTGACAGAGCTAGACTCCATCAAAAAATAAAATAAAAATAAAAAATAAATAAAAATAAAAATAGAGATGGAGTCTTGCTGTGCTGCCCAAGCTGGTCTCAAACTCCTGGGCTCAAGTAATCCTCCCACCTTGGCCTCCCAAAGTGCTGGGATTACAGGTGTGAACTACACCTCTCAGCCAAATTTATTTTATTTTATTTTATTTTTGAGACAGAGTCTTGCTGTCACCCAGGCTGGAGTGCAGTGGCACAGTCTCAGCTCACTGCAACCTCCACCTCCCAGGTTCAAGGGATTCTCCTGCCTCAGTCTCCCCAGTAGTTGGGACTGCAGGCGCCCGCCACCATGCCTGGCTAATTTTGGTATTTTTAGTAGAGACGGGGTTTCACCATACTGGTCAGGCTGGTCTCTAACTCCTGACTTTGTGATCCACCTGCCTCAGCCTCCCAAAGTGCTGGGATTACAGGCGTGAGTCACGGCACCCGGCCTCTCAGCCAATTTAATATTTAAAAGCAGAATTTTGACTTAAATGCCTACTTGGAATGTTATCATCTCTGCTGCTCTAAGCAGTGTGTCCTTGAATAAATAATCTGACCCCTTAAATTTCCTCAAGCTTAAAAAGGGGACAGGATGAAGGTTGCATCCAAGGTTGCAGAGGGTTCTCGGAAGTGATGCTGGCAGAGCCCCCTAGCAGGCGAGCATCTGTAGTGTGCTGGGCGGGGGAGGGCTGAGTGACTTACACCCTCTTCCAAAGACAGAAGAGTGAGAGGTATGGTTTAAATGAGTGCTGCAGTGTGGGGTGGGGTCTGGGTGGCAGAATGCGTTGGCTAATTTTATCTGCTGGGAACACTGGTCTTCGGGCACTTCCTGGGAGCAGGAGGGAGACTCCCCACCTTATGGTCCCCATGGACACTTGCATTCCACAGGGACATGGGGTCTGAGAAGCATGGATGGACTTACAGTGGACAGAATATTTGAAATTAGGAGAGCCCCAGAAAATGGAGCACCTGGGCCGGGCGCGGTGGCTCAAGCCTGTAATCCCAGCACTTTGGGAGGCCGAGACGGGCGGATCATGAGGTCAGGAGATCGAGACCATCCTGGCTAACACAGTGAAACCCCGTCTCTACTAAAAATACAAAAACTTAGCCGGGCGAGGTGGCGGGCGCCTGTAGTCCCAGCTACTC
>NC_037678.1:91298703-91335278 GCF_003255815.1 Theropithecus gelada | reverse complement strand
AAAAAAAAAAAAAAAAAAAAAAAAAAGAAAATGGAGCACCTGGTGCTCCTACTGAGTGGTGCTACCTCCTCGGGGGACCTCAAGGCATTGATGACGACGGTTTCACAGCTTTGGACCTCTTGGACTTTTCTCCGATCTGAAAATCCCTAGAAACATCAGGTTGCACAGTGGCCTCAATTGAGACCAACACTTCTGCCAGAGGGGGCCTCCCACACCTCCAGAGAGAGAGTGGTTGGGACAAGAGAACCGTATCCCACACAGCTGGTGGTTCAGGCTGTCACAGCTGGCTTTGTTTGGTGCAGAGACCTTGAAGGGTCCCCAGGATCAGTCCGTGACCAGTGAATGCTGGGTGTTGGGGTGTAAATATCCTAGCTCCACACTCCTGATTGGGATAATTGAGGTGAGACCTACATTGTCCTCAAGCTCCCTTTAAGATGGACCCAGGCTGGGAGCAGTGGCTCACACCTGTAATCCTAGCACTTTGGGAGGCTGAGTCTGGTAGATCACTTGAGGTTGGGCGTTCAAGACTAGCCTGGCCAATATGGTGAAACCCCATCTCTACTAAAAATACAAAGATTAGCCGGGCATGGTGGCATGCGCCTGTAATTGCAGGTGCTCTGGAGGCTGAGGCGGGAGAATCGCTTGAACCCAGGAGGCAGAGGTTGCGGTGAGCTGCGTGCCACTGCACTCCAGCCTGGGTGACAGAGCGAGACCCTGTCACAAAACAAGCAAACAAAGAAAACCCCGACAGATCCAAATTTACCCTTAGGGGACTTCACCTGATACTGGACCTCTGCTCTCTGATCTCTTTCCCTCAGGGCTCCAACCCCCACTTCACTGTGCGTTTCTCTTGGGAGCACTTCCTGAGAGGCACTTTCACACAGTTCTTCAGCTCTGGGCCTGATTCTGGGGAACCTGAACTAGGACACCCCCCAACCTTCCTGCTTGGCCCCGCTCGGTGGGTTCTTCCTGGAGCCAGAGGTGCTCCCAAACGCCCCCACCTGGATGCAAATTCCACGGAGTAGGAATGCTGTCCTTTGGTTCACCATGGTCTCCTCAGCTCACAGCAGTCCCTGGCACGCATTAGTTGTTGAGTGAATCAAGTGCTCTTCCCTCTCCGCCTTCCTCTTGGTGACTTCTCTGTTCATTTTCGTGCCAGGCAGGGGGTAAATCAGGACAGGGAGGAGGTGGAGCTTGGATCCAATCCATTATAACCTCAGCTGGACGGGATGGGGAACTTGCTGACGTGTGGCATCCACTAAAAAGAGACTGCTCGAGTTTTCAATTATCCACCATCAAAAAACACCAATGTGTTTGCACATCCAGGAGGCAGTGGTTCTCTTCTGATCCTGGGGGAAGTTCTCATTGAGTGTAAAACGTTTGCTTTCAAACAATTAATAACGAAATTGTAAACTGCTCCTCTCAACATATAAAAGAGATCAAAGTGGGCTCCACCTTGCCAGGTGCTCCTCACCATACGTGGGAGAGGCTGTGAAGGGCCGAGAGGACATCCCTGTTTAGGCTGCACCCCTGATCAGTGGCACTCCCAGAGGCTTAGCCCAGAGTTGTTTTTATTAAAAAAAAAACAAAACAAAAAAAACAAAACTGTTTCGGCTGGGCATGGTGGCTCACGCCTGTAATCCCAGCAGTTTGGGAGGCAGAGGCAGGTGGGTCACTTGAGGTCAAGAGTTCGAGACCAGCCTGGCTAACATGGTGAAACCCTGTCTGTACTAAAAATACAAAAATTAGCCAGACATGGTGCACACCTGTAGTCCCAGCTACTCAGGGGCTGAGACAGGAGAATCGCTTGAACTCAGGAGGCGGAGGTTGCCAGTGAGCCATGATCACGCCACTGTGCTCCAGCCTGGGCAACACAGTGAGACTCCATCTCAAAGAAAACAAAAACAAAAACAAAAGAACTATGTTTGAAATTACACTGAAGAGCAAACACTCCGATATAATCTTCAATTTGGTGCATGCTCACAGAAAAAGAAAAATAAGTTGTAAAAGGTGCATGTAGTATCTGTAGTTCAATGTGTGAAATACGGAAGCAGCTTGTGTGGCTGTATCTTGAAAGAGTCCTCCTGCTGAGGCCTTGGTCTATTGCATCAGTTGTCTGAGGCCAGTGTTGTCTTAGATTACTCCATGACCTCTGAATTAATCAATGACCTTGGCAGTCACAGATGGCACCATACTCCTGCCTGTGGCTTTGCATTTTTAGGTTCAGTAATAAGAGAAATGACTGAAGCACCACAAGGGACGAAGTTCTTTCTCAGAGTGGTCACTAAGGCCTTCTGCAGCCCCAGTTAGTTTTAGCATTGGTGTTTTCAGTTAGATCTTGCATCTTCTGCTTAATATTTTTAAGAAGTGTTTACAGAGTACTTATTAAGCATCAGGCTTTGGGTCTACAATAGGAAAGAAAAATACATAATGTGCACTTTCACATTTTTATTTATTTTTTATTTTCTGAGCTCTGTTGCCCAGGCTAGAGTGCAGTGGCATGATCTCGGCTCACCACAGCCTCCCTCTTCTGGGTTCAAGCAATCCTCCTGCCTCAACCTCCCAAGTAGCTGGGATTAGAGGTGTGTGCTACCACACCTGGCTAATTTTTGTATTTTTAGTAGAGACGGCGTTTCACCATGTTGGCCAGGCTGGTCTCGAACTCCTGAGCTCAAGTGAGCTGCCTGCCTTGACCTCCCAAGATACTGGGATTATGGTGTGAGCCACTGCACCTGGCCACAAATTTAAGATACTATTAATTATAACACACACTCTTATTTTATATATCATCAAGAAAAAGAGCCCTGGCACTTTTATACATCATTGACTATAGGACACAAATGATTTTAGGGATAACATTTTGAAAATCTTCTAACTGAAATGTGCTGACTTATGTCTTCATGGAGCTCAGGTTGAAGGGGCCTGCAGCCGCATAGGTCGAATATTAGTGACTTGTTCGGTTGTATTATTACTGACAAACATGCTGTGTGGGGACCAGCATCCTGGAATTTACAAAATAGAAACTGACAGATGACCGGCAGGCCCTCCAGCATCCTGAGCTCTCCCTGGAACCTTCTCTGGGTAGAAAACCAGGACTCTCGCACGGCATCTGCCATCCCCCAGCTGGAAGGCTGACAAGAGCAGATTCCCACATGGTAAACAGGTGCTCCACCTCAGCTTCCTGGGGAAACACAAAGCCTGGAGCCCACTCCCTGGGAAATGAGAGCAACAACTGACTATGGGGCATTCCAGCCTCCCAGCCTTCAGAGACACTCCATTGGAGAGTAGCTTGAGTAGGTTTGCCATGAAGATCAACCTTGTTCTCCCATACACAGTTCAGCCACAAAAGGTTGTCCTTACAGCAGATACAACTATGCCAACTTGAAATAAAGCACAAAATGTTCCCTCGCAAAGGCATAGTTGGGCTCTGTGTAACACATCTACCTAAGTGTCATCCCAGATGTCATTTTGTATTTTGTCTGATTCTTTTTTTTTTTTTTAAATTAAGGCCCAGACTCTGTAAAGTCAGATGCTAATTTCTGGAAGGTCTATAAATTGCAAATGATGTTTGTCCAGTAGAAAAGAGAACCCCAAAGGTTTTGATTGTATTGCCCTTTATGTCTTTAGCCAGGTTTGTATTGGGTTCTACTTTTTGAAGTTGAGTTGTTTGAAAGTCAAAAAGTGGTTGAATGCTGACAATAGTAAGCTTACCTCTAACCTTCTAAGGTAGAAATGCAAAAGCGGCTCATAGATGACAAAGTTGCTTTAAGGTGTTATTCTTCTGCCCACTGACTCTTTCCCAATCTTTGCCCCATTTGGAGTCAGCTTTAAAGCCCTGTTGATCTCATTAATGAGTTAAATCAACCTTTGACACACACACACACACACACACACAATGTATTTGTATGAGAGTCACGTCTTTTCATTTTTTGAAAATTATCCCTGAATTTTACAGCTATCCATCTAAGCTACGGGACCTTGGCCTTGGGTGGGACGTTGCTTAACCTTTCCGGCCTTCAGTTTCCTTAAGCTTAAAATAGACCAACAGGTTTCCAGTGCCTCTTCTGGCTCTAACTTGGTGTCCCCCCAGCTGTCCTGCTTTGCCTTTCCGGAATGCCCTGGTGTGGGTGTCACAGTGACATTCACTTCCCTTTCACCATTTCTGGCTTCTTACCACTTGTCTTCATTGGGCTTTCTACAAGCACTAGAGAAAAACGATGACTTGCTCTTTCTAGAAGACGATCTGAATGTGTATATCAACATTTAAGTATGAAAACCACTGGATTCAGCATTTTTACTTCTAGGAATTGACCCAAAGAAATAATCAGATACATGTAAAGGAATGCTTTGGGCAGTATCACTTGTAATAGTGAACAATGGAAAAAGGGTTAAATGTCAAACAGCTGTGGACTGGGTAAATAAAGTGTGTACCCCAATATGATGGAGTGCTATTCAGCCTTTGAAATGGTGATTCTGGTACATATTTCTTGAGATGTACAATATATATATCAATATATTGTATGTCAATATATCAATATAGTGATATTAAATGGAAATAAACAAGTTGTGAAACAGTATGTGTTCTCCGAGCTCACTTAAGTAATAGTTGTGGCTGCACTTGTGTATGGATTTACATAATACAGTCGAATCACAGACAGAACAAAAATCTGAATGCATTAGCATCAAGATGCTCACTGGCTTCATTTCCGAGTGGGGTGATTAGAGGTGGTACAATATAGGTCTCTTTCTTCTTTATACTTTTAAAATTTCATAGTAAAAATAACTATTATCATTTTAGGAAAAATAGAAGAAAAAGAATAATTTGATGGATGGCATTAACAGAGAGCCTGGAGTTAGCAGCACAGCAATCAGATAAGTTTCCTCTGGAGCTCCTGGGCTCAGCAATTTAGTACTCTGGACAGGTGCTTCCATTTGCCAGATGGAAGTGCTGGCAACAGATCACTTGGTTGGTGCAGTTCTTGGTAAACAAAGGAAATAAGGCATTATGTGGATGACTATGGCACAGCTATTGAATTATGTTCCTCATTCCCGGGCCCTCTCCCTTCCTGAAGCCAGGGCTTTGCCATTTGGAGTTGTATCTTACCCACTCCACCTGCCTTTTTAATTTTTTTATTTTTTTAATATCTGCTCAATTACACAGCAGAGGCTGACTTCAATTGGAATGGAAGTCACTTTTCATTCCAAAACATTAGCTATGTGTCAGGTGGTTTTCACTTTTTCTCATCGTAAACTCTGAGTTGTACTTTTCTTGTGCCCACTGCTTCTATGCCACTGTCTCCAAATGCCGACGAATTTCAAATGCACAGAGAGAGCCAGGATCTGTATATCAAGCAGCATCTCTCCAACTGGTTTCCACCCAACACAAGCAGTGTAGGATGTGAACAGGCACGATTTCAATAAAAAGACTACTGCTCGAACAACACTGAAAATATTCAGTGGAAGCGCATTAAACATTCGATAAAATGAGAGCACTGAGGACTCCTCAGAACTTTTCAGATGCTGATGTCCAGGGTTGGTCTCCAGGGAGTGAATAAAGTGTGCGGGGTTCCCCAGACCTACTGGCTTTAGGGCTTTCTATTGATGATCATTTCTGGGGAGCAGTGGTCTGCAAAACTCTTTTTATTTTTTGGATAGGATCTCACTCTGTCGCCCAGGCTGGAGTGCAGCCTCGAGCTCCCAGGCTAAAGTGATCCTCTTAACTCAGCCTCCTGAGTAGCTGGGACCACAGGTGTGCACCACCATGCCCAGCTAATATTTTTATTTCTTGTACAGACGGAGTCTTGCTATGTTGTCCAGGATGGTCTCAAACTCCTGGCCTCAGGCAATCCTCTTGCTTTGGTCTCCCAAAGTACCAGGATTAAGGGCGTGAGCCACTACACCTGGCCCCCAAACTCTTAAAGAAATACAAACTTAAAGCAATGTTCCCGGGAACAGTAACTGCTGTATTTGGAATTTCCGGTTTCTTTCTTTCTTTCTTTCTTTCTTTTTTTTTCAAATGGAGTCTCGCTGTGTTACCAGGCTGGAGTGCAGTGGTGCTATCTCAGCTCACTGCAACCTCTGCCTCCCAGGTTCAAGGGATTCTCCTGCCTCAGCCTCCCGAGTAGCTGGGACTACAGGCACCTGCCACCACACCCAGCTAATTTTTGTATTTTTGGTAGATTCAGGGCTTCACTGTGTTGGCCAGGATGGTCTCGGTCTCTTGACCTCATGATCCACCCGCCTCGGCCTCCCAAAGTGTTGAGACTACAGGCATGAGCCATAGCGCTCGGTCAGAGTTTCAGTTTTAATTAAAAAACAAGACAGAAAAGAATGGAGTAAGGGTTCACAGTGAAAGGAACTGGAAAGGGGAGATGAATCTGTAGCATGTAATATCAGAGGGGAAATTTTGAAATAGAACATGACAAAAAATTTTCTGTAAATTGAGCATGTCAGTGTCCTCTGAGCATACAGAGTTGGTTTAGGGAAGGAAGAGAGCAGAGCGGGTATGAAAAGGGGATTTGGATTATAAGCAAATGTGAAGTTCAGTCATTTTCAGTCTCGTGAAGATGATTAGTTACTCTAAGGGGATGAGTCACTAAGATTTGAAATTTACTGAAATGCAAAGGTTTGTTCCTCATTTGGAACCTGGACACTGATGCGGACATCTGCTGAGACACCCTTGACTTCTTATTCCAGATAGGACACATGGAGCAGAGACTGTGAGTGTTCAGCCCACGACCCTTGGAAATCACTGTTTTCTTCTGCTGTGATGGCTCTACTGCAGGCACCTGGAAGTCTCAGCCCATGGGCTGAGGATGCTTTGTGGCTTGGAGTGAGTGCAGAGCAGATCAGACCACGGTGCTGGGGAGTTAATACTCCAGGGCAGCCCTCAGCCAAGGAGGGATGGCAGTGGGTGCACAAATACCCCAGCTGCCTCGCTCTTACGTGGAACAACTCGAAGGCCCCCCCACACAGTCTCCCAGAGGTCCCCAGTGGGACTGCACCATGTATTGGCTTCCTCCCCTTCCTGTCTCACTCCCCTACTCTCCCACCTGAACTTTCTGTGATCACTGATCACAGAATAGACTCCTTGAATTCATATTCTGTCTCTGAGTCAGCTACTGGAGAACCCAGACAATGTTTTTCTTTTTACTATGAATTTAGAGCAGGAAATCCCTGCTGGGATTCGGTCCATCTTAGGCAGCCAGATCCCTTCAACACCCGTAGGGCCTTTTCTCCCAGCTGCACTGCTGTCATCCCAAGGATCTTAGGGAATGACCACAGAGGGGTCCCTTGTGCTGCTCTGCTCTCATTTAGGTTGTGGTAACCAGAACTGGGCACAGTTTCCCAGTGCCACCTTAGTCTCATCTCTCCCTGACACACACAAAACACCCTTTGTTATCATTTAGGATACATGTAACAGGATAGTATTCATAAGATTGGTGTTTCTTAAACTGGAATGTGCACACACATGACATGGGGGCCTGGTGAAGGTGCAGGTTCTGATTCAGAGGCATACCACAGGGCCTGAGAGTCTGCACTTTCAGCAAACTCCATGACTGACTGGCAGACCACACTGTGAACAAGGTTCCACTGGAGTGTGAGAGTCCCAACCACAAGACCAATTCTTTCCCAGGTCGGTATAGCCAGTGTCTCGTCCAACTGACTACACAGTGGGTGCTGAGTATGTATTGGTGAAATCTGGCTCTTGCAATTGATTAATACATCATTTCACTAATTTAATTCAGCTGCCCAGCTTCAAACAAGAGAGCAGCAACTGTTTAATGCAAATTTTTTGATGCAATGTCCTTCTGATGCTGGGAAAGTACATACTGGGAAAGTGGTACGGGAACACCACAGAACAATGCAGGGCATGTGCAGACAGGAAAATTTGGTGTGTGAGTCATTGTCAACTCACAGTTATTGACGACCCGCTACCACTACCTAGGGTAGTGGCCTAACTAGACACCAAAAGAAGCATAAGATATTATTTCTGTCCCCCAAAAGGCTTGCAATGTGACTGAAAAAATCAGACAGACAATAAAAAACAAGCATCAGGTGAGTGGTTAAAGACAGTAGTCACGCTGACAACTAGCTTGCTTGATCTAACTCACTTGACATCTCAGTAAGCCCGTCTGATCATTGAACTGATAGTACTGTTATTAAAGCCACTTGGCTCTCCGAGACCGCAAACACTGGTAGTTGCATTTCACAAAACTCAGATTCAACTTCAACCCTATGATGCACCCCATCACAACACATGTGTGCATATGCCTAGAGGCAGATGGGCCCCCTTAATCACATAGGTTTTAATATTCTTATTCAGGGCAAGAGAACAAAATAATCTTCCTTAAAAACAGGATCTAACCCACGTTCACAGCAGCATTATTTACAGTAGCCAAAAGGTAGAAGCACCCAGTGTCCACTGATGGATGAATGAATAAGCAAAATGTGGTCTACCCATACAATGGAATATTATTCAGCCTTAAAAAGGAAGAAAATTATAACATATGCTACAACAGGGATAAACTTTGAGGACATTATGCTAAGTGAAATAAGCCAGTTACAGAAGGACAAACACTGTATGATTCCACTTGTAGGAGGTACCTAGAGGAGTCAAACTCATAGAAACAGAAAGTAGAAAGGTAGTTACCAAGGGTTGAGGAAAAGGAGGAATGGGGAATTATTTAATAGATAGTTTCGTTTCTGCAAGATGAAAGGAGTTCTGGAAATGGATGATGGTGATGGTTGCACAACAATGTGAATATACTTAATGCCACAGAATTGTACATTTAAAAATGCTTAAAATGTGACTGGGCGTGGTGGCTCATGTCCGTAATCTCAGCGCTTTCAGAGGTCAAGGCAGGAAGATGGCTCGAGCCCAGGAGTTTGAGAACAGCCTAGGCAACACAGTGAGACACCATCACTAAAATGCTTAAAATGGTAAGCTTAAGAAACATGCTTTAAAATGCTTAAAATGGTAAATTTTATGTTATGTATGCTTTATCAAAATTTAAAAAACAACATTAAGATCTGAGAGCTGCAGTGTAAACAATGACAACAAAACAGAATCCCTAGAAAATAATTTCATAGAAAGCAAGGTAGAAGAGTTTCTTCTTGTTTATGAATATATGTCATGGAGACCTTCTCTTGAGGAAATGATCTATGCGAACCCATCTCCAGCTTCTAAATTCTGGGCTCCTCCAAGAAAATGACAGTAATCAGAGGCAAAGCCCAGGAGGGCCCTAAATGTGAAGAGGACCCCCCGCAGCACTTTCTCCGGATCCATACACAGGGACAGAGGCTCAGCCTGTGCACAGCACACTCATGGCGCATCTTGATGCTGCGGACAACATGCAGCTTCCTCAGCTGTGACCTTCCCACGCCCCGGGGTCTTCCATTTCCTAGTGACATCAAACACTCAGGATGGAGAAGAAAAACCTGCTGTTCACCCAAAAAGGTGGTTGGAAATGACTATCCTGGCGTGGTGGCTCAGGCCTGTAATCCCAGCACTTTGGGAGGCTGAGGCGGGTGGATCACTTGAGGTCAGGAGTTTGAGACTGGCCTGGCCAACATGGCGAAACCCTGTCTCTACTAAAAATACAAAAATTAGCCAAGCACGGTGGCAGGCGCCTGTAATCCTAGCTACTTGGGAGGCTGAGACAGTAGAATCGTTTGAATCCCAGAGGCGGAGGTTGCAGTGAGCCGAGATGGTGCCACTGCACTCCAGCCTGGGTGATGGGAGTGAGACTCCATCTCAAAAAAAAAAAAAAAAAAAAAAAGAAATGAGTATCCCAGCAATGGATGCGGGGGCTCTTCCTGATGGGAACAGGCCTTCTGGAGCCAGGTGACCTGGCTGAGATGCCACGGAGAGGGGTCTGGCCTGGCAAAGAGCATGGACCTGCAGCAGGAGACCAACCAGGTTCTGGGGTGGTGAGAGCAGGGTGGAAGCCCAGGCTTCCTTCCTTTGTGTCTTTAAGCAATGCTCATATGAAATGTGTCTGTGTGAAAGTCCTTTCCCTGTTCTGGGTCACAGCATTTTGACTCAGATGAGAAACTTATCTGGGTCCAGTTGACACGTACTTGAGGAGTCCTGGAATTAAGGCTGAGTTTTAGAATGTGCTTTTCATGTTCAGCTTAATTCAATTATCAAAACACATCAAATGCCTATCCTGAAATGGGCATGAGAGGCCACAGGAGGCCACAGGGCCAGGAAGTAAAACCTGAACTAAAAGGGAGCCCTGTGGATCCTTCCATCAAAGCCACAGACAGCCCCTGTCTTGTGGACCCATGGCCATGGCTGGCTGCACATCTGTACGCTGGGCTCACCCACGAGATTCACCTATTCTGATAACAAAGAGGTTCATTTTGTAAAAAATGTCACATACAAATGCCTTTCAAAGCCAGTACTAGGTATGTTGACTTTGTGGAAATTCACTAAGCTGGATATTGACGTGAGCACTTTCTGCATGTATGTGATACGGCAGCAAAAAGTTAAACACGGAATGAAATGAGTGAGACAGGACCATCTGGAGGCCAAAGAATCACAACTAAACGCAGTGAGGCAAAGAAATAGGAAAAGAAATAGTATAAGGACATGACCAGAGCAACGAACAAGCTCTGAAAATGAACTGTGGGTTAGAGAGGAGTGTTCTATTAGCGTTATCAGTGTGTGTATAATAGTTTTTTGGCTTTAGTCATTTACATACTCTTTGTGCAAGAGCATGTCCTTGTTCCTCGGAAATACACAAGGAGGATTTAGAGATAAGGTGGTGGGGTCGCGGGTGTGTATCCAACATACATTCAGATGTTTCAGAAAACAGAGTACATATGTAGCGATACGTAGAGAGACAAAATTATCTACTTATGTAAAATGTTGACATATTTGGGCCAGGCGTGGTGGCTCAACGCCTGTAATCCTAGCACTTTTGGAGGCCAAGGCAAGCAGATCATCTGAGGTCACAAGTTCAAGACCAGTCTGGTCAATGTGGTGAAACTCCGTCTCTACTAAAAAAATAACAAAAATTAGCTGGGCAAGGTGGTACGTGCCTGTAATCCCAGCTACTCAGGAAGCTACTCAGGAGGCTGAGGCAGGAGAATCGCTTGAACCTGGGAGGCAGAGGTTGCAGTGAGTTGAGATTGTGCCACTGCACTCCAGCCTGGGCAACAAGAGTGAAACTGTCTCAAAAAAAAAAAAAAAAAAAAAATTGAGATATTTATATAATTCTGCATGTGTGTGTCTGTGTGTGTAGAAAGAGAATGATAGAGTAAGGGCAGCGAAAGGTTAACCATTGGTGCATGCGGAACCAAGGTAATGGATATATAAGCATTCCTTGAACTCTTGCAACTATTCTGAAAGGTTGGAATTATATCAATAAACTCACTTCCTGGCCGAGTGCAGCGTGGCTCACACCTATAATCCCAGCACTTTGGGAGGCTGAGGCAGGCAAATCACTTGAGGTCAGGAGTTTGTGACCAGCCTGGCCAACATGGAGAAACCCTGTCTCTACTAAAAATATAAAATTAGCTGGGCGTGGTGGTGGGCACCTGTAATCCCAGCTCTGTGGGAGGCTATAGCAGGAGAATTACTTGAACCCAGGACAGAGGCTGCAGTGAGCCGAGATTGCGCCACTGCTCTCCATTCTGGGCAACAGAGTGAGACTCTATCTCAAAAAAAAAAAAAAAAAAAAAAAAAAGCTCACCTCCTCTCCCAGGGGAAAAAAATTATTTCAAACAATATACATAAGAATGATTAAAAAAAAAAAAGAGAGAGAGAGAGAGAGAAAGAAAAAAGAGAGTATGAAGGCCAAGCGTGGTGGCTCATGCGTATAATCCCAGTACTTTGGGAGGCCAAGGTGGGCGGATCACTTGAGGTCAGGAGTTCAAGACCAGCTTGGCCAACATGGTGAAACCCTGACTCTACTAAAAATACAAAAATTAGCTGGGCATGGTGGCGCAGGCCTGTCGTCCCAGCTACTCAGGATTCAAGGGGAATCACCTGAACCCGGGAGGTAGAGGTTGCAGTGAGCCAAGATCGCGCCTCTGCACTCCAGCCTGGGTGACAGTGAGAACTTGTCTCAAAAAAAAGAAAGTATGAAAAAAATTAAACTAAATAAAAAATTAATGTACACAAGATTAAAAACAGTGTTGCAAGGAACCACTTCCTTAATTTCTCCCAGCACATCTTCAAAGCTCACTTTGCACATTCTTACAGTTGGGAAATCTTGCCTTTGAAAAGTTCGGCCAGCTCTGTGCCTTGTCCTCAAAATCTGCATCGATGGACACTTGGGACGCAAGCTGGAGGAAGCGTGCCCAGCTACCACAAGCGCCCCACCTTTTTCTGCTCAAGACTGGCTGGGCTCCCAGGCACGGCCACGCCATGGTCCCCGTTCACAGCAGCCGCACTGCACCCAGGCTGTCTGCTTAGTGCCTCTGGGGAAGCCAATGTCTCGTGGCCACCAAGGAGACCGACCAGTTTAGCTTACTGATGAGCCCTGGAACCACACAGCACTGGCCTGAAACTAGCTCTGCTGGCTCCTACTACCTGTGCGACCTGTGGGGCGAGACTGTAACCTACCAGGGTCTCAATTTCCTCATCTGTAAAAGATGAGATAACTTGGTGGGATGGTGAAAGGGGACCAGCGTGAGGACGCCCAGTGTATTGTGGACACAACCCAAATCATCCCATGCCAGTCGGGAGTAGGGTGCAGAGTGTGTGCCAAGCCCCAACACACAGACGTGCACACAAGCACACAAATGCTCATCTCAGATGAACTTGCCCAGTACTTGGCTGTTGAAAGTTCCAGAAAGGCATGATTTCAACTTTAGCATATAGGTAACTTCTGTGTCACTCGGGAAAAATTGAAATTATTTTTAGTTATGTATAAGTGGTGGTGGATCAAAACTCCTCAGTATTTGGGAACCCCTGAAGGCATTTAATCTTGCCTTGGGGGTAGGGCAGGGAAGGATGTGTGAGGTGAATGATAGGATGGAGGAGGAGATTATAAAGCCGGCTGCTCTGATGACAGGTGTGTTTGTTTTATGGGCCTCAGTGGGTTACTAACAAAAACTGAAGAGCAGACCAGGCGTGGTGGCTCACGCCTATAATCGCAGCACTTTGGGAGGCCGAGGTGGGTGGATCACCTGATGTCAGGAGTTTGAGACCAGCCTGGCCAACATGGCAAAACCCAGTCTCTACTAAAAATACAAAGTTAGCTGGGCATGGTGGTGGGCACCTGTAATCTTAGCTACTTGGGAGGCTGAGGCAGGAGAATCCCTTGAACCTGGGAGGCGGAGGTTGCAGTGAGCTGAGATCAGGCCATTGCACTCCAGCCTGGGCAACAAGAGCAAAACTCCATCTCAAAAACAAACAAAAAACAAACAAACAAACAAACAAACTGAAGAACAGGCATGGTGTTCCCCATGTGTATTTTTTCCATGGCCCACCCCTAAGCCCAGCTCTTTCCAAATAGTGGATCTTCCACAAGTGACCAGAAATCTCTGAACAGAATGGAAGGAGGGTCGCCAACTTTTGCTGCCCGTGAGTAATTTCTGCCTCTTCAATTTGATTCTGAAAAGCTTTGAACTCGAAACCTTAATAAATAAATGATAATGTTTTGGGGTTACTTGAATTTTTCTCAGTCTTCATTAACCTGCATGGTGGGAATGAGAGATTCTTTCCACAACATTATTTTACTTACCAGAGAATTATCTCCCCACCCCCTTGATGTCCAACCTCTTTCTTTCTTTTTTTTTTTTTTTCCGAGACGGAGTCTCGTTCTGTTGCCCAGGCTGGAGCGCAGTGGCACAATCTCGGCTCACTGCAAGCTCCTCATCCTGGGTTCACACCATTCTTCTGCCTCAGCCTCCAGAGTAGCTGGGACTACAGGAGCCCACCACCACGCCTGGCTAATTTGTTGTATTTTGGTAGAGACAGGGTTTCACCGTATCAGCCAGGATGGTCTTGATCTCCAGGCCTCATGATCCGCCTGCCTCGGCCTCCCAAAGTGCTGGGATTACAGGTGTAAGCCACCACGCCTGGCCGATGTCCAAACTCTAAAGTTCCTATGTCCATAACACAACATAATGCTTCTTGGATGAGTCTTGTCTCATCCAAGGTTTTGAAGCGATCGCCCTGCAGACAGATGGGGCATGGACCTACGCTGTCCCGACCATGGTGAAGTCTCAGAGGTCAATGTTACAGGCATGAGGAAGGTGAAGAAATACACTTCATTAACCAGCTTCAGCCAAGAGCAGCTGCCCCTTAATGAGGGCCCTTCTTGACGGCTGGCATTGTCCATTGTCTCACCTACTCCTCCATCGTCTTAGCACCATAGGACAGGGATTTATTAATCCTACTTTACAGATGAGGAAACTGAGGCTCTGAGAGTTCGCCTAATGCCATGCAGCTCGTAATGGTGCAACAGGGATTGGCAGCCCTTACGAACCCATGGCCTTTCCAGCAGTATTTACCCAGGAGAGGTATACATATCTTTGATGCATTAAAGGGAATATCGACTTTTACTACGTTTGAAAAGGTGAGTGTGTGGACTCTGGGCAAGGCCCTGTGGCTATACTCAGGACAAATTCACCAGTTTTATCTCAGACCCTGGGGCTCTCCCAAACCCACCTCCACCCTCTTCCTCCCTGAGCTCAGCGTTCCTGTATCTCTGTATCTTCTTTGGCTCCTTGGAATTTCCTTCCTTCAAGTAGTAAGTGGACAGCTTCTGGTAATGGGTGGAACTTCCTTCCTTCCTCGCTCTGGTGATAAGTGGAGGATGAGAATGCACCCAGTGTCCAGCTGAGGGCTTGGCTGGGAGCCAGGGCTCTGTCCGGTGCACAGCCCAGGGCAACCCCCAGCTGCCTCCCCTAGAGCTGCCTCTCCCCTCCACAAGACCCAACCCTCTCCAGGGCTATGACTGGGCTGTGTCCTCAAAGTTCATGTGTTAGAAACGTAATCCTCAATGCAACAGTGTTGAGAGGTGGGACTTTTAGGAGGTAATTAGGTCAAAGGGGTCTGCCCTCTTGAATGGATTAACACCATTATTTTGGGAGTGCGCTGGTTATCACGGGAGTGGGTTCCTGATAAAAGGATGAGTTCAGCCCCTTTTCCTTCTCTCTCCTGCCCTTTCTCTCTCTCTCTCTCTCCTACCCTTGCGTGCACATGTACTCTCTGCTGCCCTTCCACCACGGAATGACGTAGCAAGGAGGCCCCCACAAAATGCAGTCCCCTCAACCTTGGGACTTCCCAGCCTCCAGAGTGGTATCATATACATCTCTGTTCTTTAGAAATTACCCAGGCTCAGGGATTCTGTTTTAGCAGCAGAAAACAGTCTAAGACATTGAGGAAGGCTGTGGCAGTCACTCCAATATGTATGTCACATATCAGAGGTCATACTCCAGTGGCCTATAGGACACTCACCCATGCTTTGTCCAGTTTGCCTCACATGGGCTTGTCTTGGCTTTTAGAGTTAAACCTGTTTCAACATTTAAATATAATAATATTTCATACAAAAATCAGGAGATTTACACAAAAAAATTCAGGTTTCCAGCTTTTGAAAATTAGAAACCCTAGACCATGAAGGTGATGCTGCCTTGTTAGACGGGATATCCACTCTTCAGATGGTTGCAGACCCCCACCACTCCCTGTGGTTCTCGTTCTCTAATACTGAGTCCAAATGTCAGGTGCCATTTATGAACTTTGGCCTGGGCTGGCTTCACTCGCCTACATTACCTTCCTGGCCCCTGTAAGCATCTGAGGTTAAGACCTCTGATGAATTCATCCCTGCTATTTTTTTCTTTTCGAGACAGAGTCTCACTCTGTCACCCAGGCTCTGGAGAGCAGTGGCATGATTATAGCTCACTATAGCCTCAACCTCCTGGGCTCAAGCAATCCTCCCATCTCAGCCTCCAGAGTAGCTAGGGCTACAGGTGCATGCCACCAATTGCCAAGGTTGGTCTCCAACTCCCAAACTCATGCAATCCTCCCACTTCGGCCTCTCAAAGCGCTGGATTACAGGTGTAATTCACCATGCCTAGCCACTATTCCAGCTGTTTCTGACAACCTATACGTATGAGGCAAGTAGTACAGTTCAGGAAAGAGAATGGAACCCGCCCTCGGAGATCAGGCTCTGAATCTTGGCTCTGCCACTTACTCTCTGGGGGTCTTTTTATAGATTCATGGCCCTGGCATGTGTTTGTTTGTTTGTGAAACCTACACTCAAGACTACCTTTGAGAATTCAGTGACAAGATGCAGTTAGTTCCTAAGTCAGAGGTCAGCAAATTTTCTCTACAGAGGGCCAGAGAATGAATATTTTAGGAATTATTTTCTAGAGGCAATACAGTCCCTTTGGCGACCAAGCTCTGCAGTTAATGGTACAGAGGCAGTTACAGACGATACGTGAGTGAATGGCTGGGTTCCAATAGAACTTTTTGTTTGCTTGTTTCTTTTTTGTTAGAGATGGAGTTTTGCTCTGTTGTCCAGGCGGGAGTGCAGTGGCATTATCATAGCTGCAGCCTTGAACGCCTGGGCTCAAGTGATCCTCCTGCCTCAGCCTCCAGGAGCACCTGGGACTACAGGCACATGCTACCATGCCCAGCTCCAATAGAACTTGACTTTCTTAGTTTATTTTATTTTTATAAATAGAGATGGGGTCTCAGTATGTTGACCAGGCTGATCTTGAACTCCTGGCCTCAAGCCATCCTCCCATCTCGGCCTCCCAAAGTGTTAGGATTACAGGTGTGAGCCACCTCGCCCAGCCAGAACTTGACTTTCAAGCACAGATGCCAGCTGGATGTGGCCTGAATGTCATCGTTTGCTTTGTCCTCAGAGCTTGTCTCATTCCCTCTCCTACCCCTCTCTTGTCCACTCCACATATGTCAGGTAGGCGAGTTATTTCAAAGAATATGAGACAATCTTGAAAAATGCACATGACAGGAGTCTGCAATCCTCCTCTCTGTCTTACCTTCCAAGTGGGGAAGGTGTGAGTTTTGAGTTTGTTCTGGCTTTTGCTGAGCAGATTCTGAATCGGGGCAGAGAAGAAAACCATGATACTAAAGACTCCAGCCAGGTCAAGGTTATCTGTACAATACAGACCAGAAAGTGGGAACAGGACAGAGTAAACCAGAGAGGACCGACAGGCTGGAAGAGCTTGGGAGAGATGGAGGAAGCAAATCAGAATCGGAGAAACTCAAACATGAAGGGTGGAGAGGAGAGGCAGGGCTACCTCAGTTTGAGAGAGCTGCCTGGCACATGAAGAAGCATGTGTAGAGAAAGAATAGCAACTCAATGTCAAGATTTCAAGTTGTGCTGATGGGGAAGCTGGCTGTGGCATCCTTTGAGGGGACTCAGGGAAGATTTGAGTTGCACTTTGGCT
The DNA here is from genome assembly GCF_003255815.1 of Theropithecus gelada. Taxonomy (NCBI): domain Eukaryota; kingdom Metazoa; phylum Chordata; class Mammalia; order Primates; family Cercopithecidae; genus Theropithecus; species Theropithecus gelada. The sequence goes on along the minus strand of NC_037678.1, from coordinate 91,317,902 downwards.
TTCTTGGTTGATGGATTGTAGACACAGTGTTAATGCCAGGTGAGCTTTATGAGGGTGGCACATAGGTGGCACTCCTCTCCTCATACCTGTCACTGCTTCTGATAGCACTAAGAATGGAATCCCAGTGTTTACCCAGCTGGCATGACTGGCCTCCGGCCCCTCTGGCCTGCCATTCATTATACTTGCCACCCTTTTTCTCCCTCAGAGCCTCAGATGTCACTCCAGGCCTTTAAACATGTGGTTTCCTTATCCAGGAATGCTCTGCCTCTCGTCTCTTTCTCTCCTGCACAGTTCAGCTTAAAGTCACCTTTTCAGGAAGACTTTCCCCACCCCCCATGCAGGTAGCCCTGTCCCTCATCCCCATCCTTCAAGTTCAAGTTTCTCCAGTTCTGATTTGCTTCCCCCAGCACCACATACCCAGTGCCCAGGGCTGGCCTCACCATTGTAGGTGTGGAATCTATACTGGCTGAATAAATGAACCATATATAGGCAGTGCATACAGATGTGTACTACACATTTTTTATTCATCCAGCAAATATATATGTGTATATATATATATATATAGAGAGAGAGAGAGAGAGATGGAGTCTCATTCTGTCACCCAGGCTGGAGTACAAGGACATAATCTCGGCTCACCGCAACCTCCACCTGCTGGGTTTAAGCAATTCTCCTGCCTCAGCCTCCCGAGTAGCTGGGATTACAGGCATGCGCCACCACACCTGGCTAATTTTTGTATTTTTAGTAGAGATGAGGTTTCATCATGTTGACCAGGCTGGTCTCAAACTCCTGACCTCAAGTGATCTACCTGCCTTGGCCTCCTCAAGTGCTGGAATTACAGGCGTGAGCCACAGCGCCCGGCCCATCCAGCATATTTATTGAACACCTGCAATTACCGGCCAGGTATTGAGCTCAGCCCAGGTAATACAAATTCAGTAAGACACTCTCTCTGTCCTCAAGGAGCATGCAGGACACTGGGTGCTAAATACATGATCACAGTCTTCTTGCTTTCCTTTCCTTTCCTTTACTTCTGGAAAGCCTGATTCAGAGATAGTTAGAGAAACCTCAAAATAAAAATGTTATTTCCTAATTTACAGTACAGACCAGGATTTCTCAACCTCAGCCTTGTTAGAATTTGGGGCTAGATAATTCTTTGTTGTGGGGGCTGCCCTGGTCATTGGAGGAAGTTTGGCAGCATCTCTGTCCTCTGCCTACTGAGACCAGTAGCACCCCCACCCCAGTGGTGGCAGCCAAAAATACTTCCAGAGAACCACTGGTCAAGATGGAACCAGCTGTACCGGAACAGAACCCCAAGTGACCTGCGTCTTTTTGAAACCCCGAAACAAGCCTAGAATCTGGAAGTGGAACGAGAAAGGGAGAAATGCCCCTGGCATGCTCCCAACAGAACATAAACAACACACACAGAATATAAACACCAATTATTCAAGGCCACTAGGGAACAGGTCTGAAATGACAGAACGGAAACCAGGATGCTGAAACCACAAAAACGATGAAATGGCCCCCTCTTTCGACACACATGCGTGCTGGCTGGTCCTTCACCAACGAAACCTCAAGCTCCCTTTATTTCCTCCCCTTCCAGATAAAGACCATTATCTGGCTACCTTTAGCAACAAATTACCCTCATTCCTGATAACATCCTAGCCCTCCTTTAGAGTTCCCCAAGAAAATACAGGATGCTAAATTAAATTTAAATTTTAGATAAACAATGAATAAAGTTTTTGAGTATAAGTATGTGCTAAATAATGCATAGGATATGCTCATGCCATATCTGGAATTCAAGTTTCGCTGGTGTCCTGTATATTTTATTTGCTAGATCTGCAACCCCACCTTCCTTATAATTATCCAGTGCAAACAGAAACCTTTAATGAGCTCCCCCAGCTCCCTCCGACTGAGAACCTCCTATGCCTCTGCTAGTGGGCATTCTGTCTGCACAAGCTCGTAAACCTAACTTTAAGGAAGGATGTCTTCCTGGTGGCCTTTGAGAAGAATCATCCCCACTTTTTGCTATAGGAAACTCAGAGATGGCCATCGAAAAGGGTTAGTGGTGGGTGGCCAGCAAAGGACAGAGGTGAGGGACAGGTGCAGTGGGAAAATTCAGAGAGGCTCAGCTCACTGGCATCCAGCCCAGGGACCACTCCCTGGAAGGTGGTGGGAGGAGAGACTGTCTGTGTCTAATTTCTGAGCCAGCTGAGGCACAGAGTCAGCATCTCAAGGCCCCAAGTAGAGTCGGAGGAGTCCAATGAGTGCTGGGTCCTGCCTCTATGAAATTCCTCCCAAGTTTACACACAGTCTCCATGGAGCCACCACATACTTCACAAACTGTGTGACCCTGGGCAAGTTCTTCATGCCTCAGTTTTCTTAACTGCAAAAGGGGGATAATAATATTGTGAGGATTAAATAAGTTAATGATTTTAAAGTGTTTAGAACAATGCCTGGAACAGCGTTAGTTCGATTTCTTTCTTTCTTTCTTTCTTTTTTTTTTTTTTTTTTTGTGAGATGGAGTCTCGTTCTGTCGCCCAGGCTGGAGTGCAGTGGTGCAGTCTTGGCTCATCACAACCTCCACCTCTCAGGTTCAAGTGATTCTCCTGCCGCAGCCTCCTGAGCAGCTGGGATTACAGGTGCCTGCACCACACACAGCTAATTTTTGTATCTTTAGTAGAGACCGGGTTTCACCACGTTGGCCAGGCTGGTCTCCTGACCTCAAGTGATCCACCCGCCTTGGCCTCCCAAAGAGCTGGGATTACAGGCTTGGGCCACCGCGTCTGACCTGTTTATTAGATTAAACATAAATATTACAAAGTAATTGAATAAGGAAGAAGGCTGGGCTGTGCCTAGGGACTGGCACCAAAATAGTTGATTTTACCTAAATGTCAAACAACAAAGTGTCTGTTTTTTCCATTTGATCATTTGTTCCTTTGGCTAATGGCAGTGTATACCAACAATGGAGTTTGAGTGTTCATTTTCCCCAGGATTTAGTTGGCGGGGGGGAAGAGTCACCCTTGAATCTTAGCACACTGATTGTGCTAGCACCCATGGGTAAATGACAAAGTCGGGTGTTCGACACTGGGTGGGGCACTTTTGCCAGCGCATGTTGCAGGGTTCTGTTTGGCTGAGTCACCCTGCCTCTGAGGATCTCCACCCGTGTATCTGTGTGCAGATGCTTTTGTGAAAGCAAATAAAATATGGGGACGGGAGTGGGGGAAAGCAGACAGAAAAAGACGCCGGTAATAACACCAAGGCTTGCAGAGTTATTGATTGAAATCATCAAAATACTGCATCTGAACCAACAGATAGTTACAATCCAGCTGGTAAGGTGGTATCATTCCCTTTTCCAGAGAAGGACATGAAGCCAGGTTGAGAATGAAGACGTTTCTGTGTTTTTTTGTATAGTCCCATTTACTCATTGAAATATAGGGTCTGGAGCAGTGGTTCTCCCACCTGGGTGAGCATCAGACTCACCAGGAGAGAGCTGGGCCCCATCCTGCAGTTTCTGATTCTTTAGGTCTGGGGCGGAATCCAAGAAGTGCATTTCTTTTTTTTTTTTGAGACAGAGCTTTTGTTGCCCAAGCCAGAGTACAATGGTGTGATCGCCACTCACTGCAACCTCCACCTCCTGGGTTCAAGCGATTCTCCTGCCTCAGCCTCCCAAGTAGCTGGGATTACAAGCATATGCCACCATGCCTGGCTAATTTTACACTTTTAGTAGAGATGAGGTTTATCCATGTTGGTCAGGCTGGTCTGGAACTCCCCACCTCAGGTGATCCGCCTGCCTCGGCCTTCCAAAGTGCTGGGCTTACAGGCGTGAGCCACCACACCCGGCCTCACTTTTGTTGTTGTTGTTTTTGTTTTCTCTTTTTCTTTTTTTTTAAATTTAGTAGAGATAGGGTCTTCCCATGTTGACCAGGGTGGTCTCTAATTCCTGGGCTTAAGTGATCCTCCCACCTTGACTTCCCAAAGTGCTGGGATTACAGGTATGAGCCACTGCACCTGACTTTAGAATGGTTTTTATTTTTGAGACAGAGTCTCTCTCTGTTGCCCAGGCTGGAGTGCAGTGGCACAATCTCGGCTCACTGCAACCTCTGTCTCCTGGGTTCAAGTGATTCTCCTGCCTTGCCTCCTGAGTAACTGGGACTACAAGCGTGCGCCACCATGCCTGACTAATTTTTGTATTTTTTGTAGAGTCAGGATTTCACCATGTTGGCCAGGCTGCTCTTGAACTCCTGACCTCAAGTGATCTGCAGCCTCAGTCTCCCAAAGTGCTGGGATTACAAGCATGAGCCATGATGCCGAGTCAGAATAGTTTTTTTTTTTTTTTGAGACGGAGTCTCGCTCTGTCGCCCAGGCTGGAGCGCAGTGGCCGGATCTCAGCTCACTGCAAGCTCCGCCTCCCGGGTTTGCGCCATTCTCCTGCCTCAGCCTCCCGAGTAGCTGGGACTACAGGCGCCTGCCACCTCGCCCGGCTAGTTTTTTGTATTTTTTTTAGTAGAGACGGGGTTTCACCGCATTAGCCAGGATGGTCTCGATCTCCTGACCTCGTGATCCGCCCGTCTCGGCCTCCCAAAGTGCTGGGATTACAGGCTTGAGCCACCGCGCCCGGCCCAGAATAGTTTTTAAATTGGGATTATTTTACATGAAAATCTAGATTTCTGGCCTCACTTGGAAAAACCGAAAAACCCACATTCATTCTTGCATGACAAGAATTGGTTGGAACTGAGTGAACAGTTTCTCTTTCTAGAAAAGACTTGTATGCTCCAGTTTTGTTACAGTCCCCACCAATCCCACCTGTCTGACACCAGGCCCACTCACTCGTTTTATTTCTATTTGGCCCTGCAGGTTGTTGAGTTTGTGATGGAGCTGTTTTTCTATGTTGTGCTCTCTAAGATATTCCCAGTGTAAGCCACAGCCTGATATTCACACATTTGAGTAATTGCTCCTGAGGCTAGACTTAGTGACTGGCTTCTAATGAATAGAATATAGCAGAAGTGATGGGGTACCACTTCAAGAGTAGGTTATAAAAAGACTGTGACTTCCGTCTCTCTTGCTCTCTCCTGTTTAATTTGCCCTGTGAGGAAGTCATCTGCCATGTCCTGAGGTCACCCCTGTGGAGAGAACCATGTGACAATGGACCGAGACCTGCCAAGTTAGTTTGTAAGTGGATTCCTCACCGGTCAAGCCTTCAGATGAGACCATGACCCTGGCCACCAACTCCTCCCAAATCTCATAGTGACCTTGAGCTTGAGGCTCTCAGCTAAACTGCATTCAGATCTCTGACCCACAGAAACTGTGAGGTATGAATGTTTGCTGTTTGAAGTCACTAAGATTTGAGGTAATTAGTTACACAGCAATAGATAGTATAGGTTCAGATTATGTTGTGGAAATGGTTTTCTACATATCACCATAAAGACATTTGAAAGATTGTTATGCTGGGAAATTATTCTCCATTCAATTCACCCCAGATCAGTGGACATATATATGTACACATCTGAGTTCAGGGATTAAAGCAACACCCAGAACATCAATGTAAGGATTTTACACCATGAAAAAGAGCCCAGGAATCCTCTACCAGTATTTAAGTCAATAAACATTGAACCAGCTTTCTCATAGTTCTTCAACCTCATTGAAGACATTTGATTTTTTAAGGCAAAAATCCTTGGTTGGGGATATTTGGGAACAAGGAAAGAAGAGGCATAATAGATGTAGCTGGGAATAAACCATTTCAGCAGTAATTATTAAGAAACACTAAGACTTGAAATAGATGTAAAAAGGTGGGGCATGTTTTTTCTGATAAAAAGTGTTTAGTGCTATGAATTTTCCTCTGATTGCTGCTTTAAATGTGTACCATTGATTCTGATAGGTAGTGTTCTGATTATCATTTTGTATCTTTTTTTCCATAATTCCAGTTTGTATTTCTGCTTTCACCCCAGAGTTGTTTATTAGAGGATTTTAAAACTTCTAGATGAAAGGGCCTTTATGTTTATTTGAGTTTGTCCTTTCATTGCCATGCTGGCACATGATTTAACAAGTTTATCTATGGATTAGTTAATTGTCTAGAGGAATGTATCTGTGTTTGATTTATGTGCTATTAATGAAAAGGTCAGACACAGTGAGGTTATATACCAGCCTGCAGATTTCTGTTCTGAAGGGAGAACACTAAAGGTTAGTTTTACTGCCTCGTAGGATGTTAACAGTTTTGATTTTAACTCAGCAAACTTATCACAGACTGCCTTTCTAAGTTGACTACAAATACATCACTTGTCAAAGCATTTTTTGAACCAGCTTTACTATTTACTGGTTTCCCCATAAATGGGTGAGATAAAGGTTTGGCAGGTGTTCATTCTATATTGTACAAGAGTCATATTTTAACTTTTTGAAAATTTTACATTGACACATAGTTCTTCAAAACTACATTTTCCTTCTTGGTATCCTTCTAATTATGAAACTTGGAGCTACAAGGAAGCCTAGAGAAATATGTCATTGAGGGGAACCTGGGCAATCTACTTCACTCCTGATTTTTAAACAACAAAGTCCCGGCCGGGCGCGGTGGCTCACGCCTGTAATCCCAGCACTTTGGGAGGCCGAGAAGGGTGGATCACCTGAGGTCGGCAGTTCAAGACCAGCCTGACCAACATGGAGAAACCCCGTCTCTACTAAAAATACAAAATTAGCCAGGCATGGTGGCACATGCCTGTAATCCCAGCTACTCGGGAGGCTGAGGCACGAGAATCGCTTGAACCCGGGAGGCGGAGGTTGCGGTGAGCTGAGATCGCGCCACTGCACTCCAGCCTGGGCAAAAAAGAGCGAAACTCTGTCTCAAAAAAAAAAAAAAACAAAACAACAAAGTCCCCTGGTGAAGATGAGCATGTGTTGGAACGACATATGCTGTTAGCATCAGAAGTGAATGGCCACAATATACTGGAAAAACCATTTATGAAACCATGAAACCCATTGCTTCTTGAAAACATGAAGAGGAATTTCTGTTCAATAAGCTCATAGCATTCCTAGAAAGTCATGCCTTGGGGCACTGACTTGAGTCCTGGAAATGTTTGGAATAAATGGTGAGAGGCATGTGTGTGCATCCAAAAATAGCCAACAGGCTGGGCACCGAAGCTCATGCCTGTAATCCCAGCACTTTGGGAGGCTGAAGAACAAGGGTCACTTGAGCCCAAGAGTTCAAGACCAGACTGGGCAAAAATGTGAGACCCTGTGTCTATAAAAACTAAAATAAAAGTTGCCAGGCATGGTGGAATGCACCTGTAGTCCTGGCTACTTGGGAGGCTGAGGGGGGAAGATAGCTTCAGCCCAGGAGTTCCAGGCTGTAGTGAGCTATGTTCAGGCCACAGCCCTCCAGCCTGGGCAACAGAATGAGATTCCAACTCAAAAAAAAAAAAAAAAGCCAACAGCTCCTGCAGAGAGAAACCACCATTCCTATGACCTCTTCAGAAGGAGTTTTCTAGGAGAGGGAGCTGGTAAAGGGGCAAGACAGTCACAGAAGAACCAGAGCAGGAGGTCATGTGGGGCCAGGAAGCCACAGGGCAAGTCAGACCAGGTCTGACTCCCATCCCTGCTGTGTCCTAAACTGGGCCTCAGTTTCCCTGTGGGGAAAAGAAAGATCAGCCTGTTACTGTGTCTATATAGAAAGAAGTAGACATAAGAGACTCCATTTTGTTCTGTGTTTGAGATGCTGTTAATCTGTGACCCTACCCCCAACCTTGACCTTGCAAGAGACATGTGCTGTGGTGACTCAAGGTTTAACGGATTTTCGGCTGTGCAGGATGTGTCTTTGTTAAACAAGTGCCTGAAGGCAGCTTGCTGGTTAAAAATCTTGCCCGTCCCTGGGCAATGATACATTTCGGTGTAAAACCTGATTGTATGCTCTGTTTACTGAGATAGGAGAAAACCGCCTTATGGCGTAAGGTGGGACTCTAAGGTGGGACTCGCTGGCACAATGCTGCTAAAAGGCTTATGGAGATGTTTGCATATGCGTACCAAGGCACAGCATTTTCTTTTGAACTTATTCATGTCACAGAGATCTTTATCCATATGTCTTACTGCTAATTTTCTCCCTAAAATTATCCTATTGTCCTGTCACTCCCTTATCTTTAAGATGGTAAAGATAATTATCAATAAATACTAAGGGAACTCAGAGACCGGGGCCAGGGTGGGTCCTCTGTAAGTTGAGCCCCGGTCCCCTGGGCCCACTTTTTCTTTCTCTATACTTTGTCTCTGTGTCTCATTTCTTTTCTCAAGTCTCTCGTTCCACCTACGAGAAACGCCCACAGGTGTGGAGGGGCAGGCCACCCCTTCATTTCCCCATCTGTAAAAGTAAGGGATTTAGACCAGCTAAACCTTTGCTGTCCAGTCTGGCGGCTGCCGGCCGCATGTGGATACTGAGCACTTAAAAATGTAGCTGGTCTGGCTAGGTGCGACGACTCACATCTGTAATCCTAGCACTTTGGGAGGCTGAGGCAGGAACACCACTTGAGGTCAGGAATTAAAGAGCAGCCTGCCAACATGGTGGAACCTCGTCTCTACTAAAAATACAAAACAAGTTAGCCGGGCGTGGTGGCAGTTCATCTGTAATCCCAGCTACTCAGGAGGCTGAGGCAGGAGAATCACTTGAACCCAGGAGGCAGAGGTTGTAGTGAGCAGAGATTGTGCCACTGCACTCCAGTCTGGGCGACAGAGAGAGACTCTGTCTCAAAAACAATAACAGCAACAACAACAACAACAACAACAAAATGTAGTTGGTCTGAATTGAGACATGCTGAGTGTAAAATACACATGGTTTCAAAGACATGCAATAATACATGTTTTCAAATAACACGTACAAAATAAATATATACCAATTTTGTCAATATAAAAGTGGTAAAAAAAGAATGTAAAATATCTGATTAATACTTTTTTATATCTATCATTTGTTGACATGATATTTTAGATATACTAGGTCAAATAAAATATATTATTAAAATTAATTCTACTTGTTTTCCTTTTAAAGTTTAAAATGTGACAACTAGAATGCTTAAAATTACATCTGTGGCTTACATTGTTTTCTATGGGACAGCGGTGCTGTAGGTGTCAGTGTCTTTGAAGAATTTATTTATGGAAAACAAAAGACACATCCACATACAGGTGTGAGGCACGCTTTGCAATACTATTACGAGTAAATTGTCACTGTGCCAATCGCTGTGACTAAATCTCTCCTCGCCCTGCTGTTTCCACTGCAAGGTGCTGAGAGACCTGTGGGCTGATACACTGTGGGGATGTGGACTCACTGGACAGTGGGCAGGTGACGTTCTGTCTACTCACAGTCCAGGGGATCTGCTGGAAGGCCAAGGGACAACATTCATCTCTATGGCTTTTGAGCATCCAGAGACCCATGTAAGGATTTGCTCAATGAAATTACTGACTAGCAGGAGTTAGAGGCCAGTCTGGCCAACATGAAGAAACCCCGTCCCTATTAAAATTACAAAAAATTAGCTGGTTGTGGTGGCACATGCCTGTGATCCCAGTCACTCAGGAGGCTGAGGCAGGAGAATCGCTTGAACCTGGGAACCGGAGGCTGCAGTGAGTCGAGATCATGTGATTGCACTCCAGCCTGGGCAACAGAGCAAGACTTTATCTCAAAAAAAAAAAAAAAAAAAAAAAGAAAGAAAAAAAAGAAAAAAGAAAGCAAAAGAAAGAAAGAAAGAAATTACTAAAATGTGGTTTTTGATTCTATCCATTATTTTTCATGCCTCTGCAATCTCTGTCCATATACACTGTTATTGTGCATGCAGATGAATGAATTTCCACTTATCTGGAAATAAAAAATCTGAAAACTCCATTGCTGGGAATCCTGGAGGCCTGAGATGTGCAGTTGTATCAGTTCTGGATGATTGAAAAATTTTGCTTGGCAGGCAGAATTTTTGAAAATTGAACACTTTTTCAAATGCCAAGAAGAGACCAATAGTTAAGGGAACTCATCTGAGGTCCAGTGAATCATCACCCGCTGGTCCATCTATTTGGTATAGCCAGATTTCAGCAATGTGTTTTCTTCAAAGCTAGTCGCAGTTCTAGTCTTGGTGGTGTCAGAGAGCTCTTCTGTTATTCTCTGAAATATAATGACAGGTTTTCTGTTTCTGAAACACAATCATGATGCACCTTCTTATCCAACCTGTGAGACATGACCAAAGAGGGCCTCTCACATTGGGCCCTTGAATGACCCCAGTTGGTTTGTGAACCTAGGTTCAGAGACACTTCTGCAGTATGAATGGTTTTGAGGCCCAGGACAGTAGGATCCCTGTAAGCTAAAATACATTTTCTTCTTGGTCTAGTAAGAAGAACTCTCACCCCGTCCCAGAGGCCAAGGGAGGTTAGAAGGCGGCCACTTGGAAAGGGGGTACTCTACACACTCGAGGCTGGTGAGGGCAGGCTTGCTCAGGAAGCCCCAAGGTATGCTGGTAAGAAACTAGAACTGTTGACCGGCAGTTCACACTGGTTCTCTTCTGGCATCATTCTTTGCTGTAAGAGGATCCCTCTCAGGATCAGGGCCATGAGGACAAAAGGAAAGAACAAATCCCTTATGGCAGATATATGAATTTGAAGTTTATTTCCTGGCACTGCATTGAGACCACAGCTAGACCTTCATACATAACATTTCTCCCACAGTTTGATCTTCAGACCAAACTGAAGGAAGATACCAGCTCAGCCCGTGTGAGCTCTGTTGTCAGTGGATAAAGTGGGTCTAAAGCCTGGAACGGTGGTTGGGAGGCTGATGGTGGGAAGTGGTAAGGGAGGGGGGGTGGTAGCAAGGCTGGAGGCCGGGATTGGTGGGTTTGGACCCCAGGAGAGACTCACGATGCTACAGAGGCAGGACCGGTGGAGGAAGAGTTCGGGGAAAGTGGAAGCACAGCCTGAAAATCTTTGAATGTCAAGGTGAAGGGTTCAGACTTGGTCCTGAGCCAGCAAGGAGCCAGGATCTTCAAGCAGGTGACATGGATCAGTAGAACCATGTACAGTGTTGGTGTGGGTGGATTACAGGCATCATTTGTCATGCCCACAATGGAACAATGAGAACCAAATGAAAGAATGAGAACCCAAACTGGATGGGGAGGATAATGACGAAAAAGAGGTCCAATGATTGCCTTCCAATTATTTATGCTTTACACAAAGTCACATGAGCACTAATAGCCAAGTGGATATAGGACAGGAAAGAAGGGCAAGGACAGGATATAGGACAGGAAAGGTGGATATAGGACAGGAAAGGTGGATATAGGACAGGAAAGAAAGGCAAGGACTTTGGAGAAATGAAGAGGATTTGGGCCGGGGTGGTGGCTCATGCCTGTAATCCCAGGGCTTTGGGAGGCCAAGGCAGGATGATTGCTTGAAGCTAGGAGTTTGAGACCAGCCTGGGCAACACAGAGAACCCATCTCTATTTTTTTAAATAGAGAAGTTATTTAAAAAAAAAAAAAAAATTAAAGAGGAGGATTTGCCAGCATTGGGAGCCTGGATGGTAACGGGAGTGGGGTGGCTTGGGGGAAGCTATGGGATTCAGGGAAAGGGGGGATCAAAGATAACTTTGAGCATCTGTGCCCCTAATTCAAGACTACCAATAGCTTTCCCAGCCTAGATGACATCTTTCTTAAACTCTTTCATTCAATACACCTTTGAAATCTGATAGCAGTAGGTGTTTACATTTATTACTTAAAAGCAGGTCACTTTGGCTACCATGTCCAGGGTGTTACCCCTTCTCCCCTACCATGTGTTTTGTTGTTGTTTTTGTTGTTTTTTGAGACACAGTCTTGCTCTGTTGGCCAGGCTGGAGTGCGGTGGCACCATCTTGGCTCAGTGCAACCTCCATCTCCTGGGTTCAAGCCATTCTCCTGCCTCAGCCTCCTGAGTAGCTGGGATTACAGGCGCCCATCACCACGCCTGGCTAATTTTTATATTTTTAGTAGAGACAGGGTTTCACCATGTTGTCCAGCTGGTCTCAAACTCCTGACCTCAAGTGATCTGCCCGCCTCGGCCTCCCAAAATGCTACAATTTACAGGCGTGAGCCACAGCACCCAGCCATGCCATGTGTTTTGTGGAGCAGGAAGATACTATTTTTCCCAGAGGGTTGGGGAAAATTAACAATGGTGCTGTGAGTGACTGGAAAATGGGTTGATCTGCATAGGATGGATGTGGCTGGAACTTCCGTTATGCGATTCCACAGTAACTACGGGGCATCTCAGTGATCCCAGAATGCTCACATAATCTGTGTGTTATCCACACGCTTCACGTCCTCCAGCCTATCTGAGTCATGTCCATGAGCCAGGACAGATGGGAAACCACAAATCAAGGCTCGCTACTAGTGGTTAGCAACTCTGGTTTAGAAACACAAACTGGATGGGGAGGACAATGATGAAAAAGAGGTCCAATGGTTGCCTTCCAATTATCTGTGCTTTACACAAAGTCACATGAGCACTAATAGCCAAGAGAGGTATAATACTCATGTGGGATTCAGCTGTGAGCCAAGAATGTGACCAGGAAACCTCACGCTTTATGAAAGCATCCTCTTCAGTTGTAGGGCATCACTGGTGTCTGCTGAGAAGTGCGTTGTAGTAGCATCAAGAGTCACTCCAAACCTTAGCTCCAACCACCTTCCTAAATGGTATAATGTCAACCTCAGCTCTCAAGTCAAAGGCCGCTTCCTCAGGAAAGATTTCTCGGCAACCCCAGATTAGTTATACACTCTCAGCACTCCTTTTACATCTCCCATGAAGCATTTTTAAAAAACGATTGATAATTATGTGTCTGCTGCTGTGATGATTTGATTAATATCTTTATTTGCTACCAGACTGAAAGCTCCTTGAGGTTAGGGGCGGCTTCTGCTTTTTCTCTCCCTGGCCACGTACAAAGCTTGGCTGCTCATGGGTGCTTAACAGGTGAGAACTGAAATAAAGCATGGTGAGTCAGAGCAGGGCCAGTGGGTCCCAGAAGGTGCCCACTGGGTGACAACCCATCTCAGCACTGAACTCCCCTCCAGCTTGTTACAAATGAACGTGCAAAGAGTCAGCACTGAATATCCAAAGGGCAGTTTACTTCTCACAGATAATTAGATGTGAATGCTGGTGACTAATTATGGAATAGTCACAGCAGAGAATAACCACGTCTAGAAGGAAGAGGAAGGAGGTGGGTGCGGTGGCTCACACCTATAATCCCAGCACTTTGGGAGGCCAGGGTGGAAGGACTGCTTGAGCCCGGGAGTTCCAAGAAAGAAATAGGAAAGAAAGAAGTATAAAGTAACTATATCATTTACATGGAGCATCTGACTTAAATAAATTAAAAAATTTAAACTCTGCCGAAAACACAAAATTACAGACAAGTTAAATAGTGCAGGCGCCTTTGCCAATATTTGCACGGGTATTTGACCCAGGAGAGGTTACGTGACAGGTCTCACCCTTGGCGGGGTCAGGCAGGACTCTCACTTCTCACCTGATTGGTTCTTTCCTACAGCGTAGCCCAGAAATACAAGTCAATGACTTAACTGCTGTCCCACTGGAAATTCAAATAAAAACAAATGTGATTTTCTTAGAACTGCAGGAAAAACTGGCCACAGTGGACTTGATGATAGGTGGTATATTGGGCTCCACAGGGCACCTTCCTAAGAAATGTTCAAAGGCAACTTTGTACTCCATTTTCTTCTTCTTCTTCTTCTTCTTTTTTTTTTTTTGAGATGGAGTCTCGCTTTGTCACACAGGCTGGAGTGCAGGGGTGCAATCTCACCTCACTGCAAGCTCCGCCTTCCGGGTTCACGCCATTCTCCTGCCTCAGCCTCCCGAGTAGCTGGGACTACAGGCGCCCGCCACCACGCCTGGCTAATTTTTTGTATTTTTAGTAGAGACGAGGTTTCACCGTGTTAGCCAGGATGGTCTCAATCTCCTGACCTCGTGATCCTCCCGCCTTGGCCTCCCAAAGTGCTGGGATTATAGGCGTGAGCCACCGCACCCGGCCCTTTTTGTTTGTTTGTTTATAGATGGAGTCTTGCTCTGTTGCCCAGGCTGGAGTGCAGTGGTGTGATCTTGGCTCACTGCAACCTCCGCCTCCCAGGTTCAAACGATTCTCCTGCCTCAGCCTCCTAAGTAGCTGGGATTACAGGTGCAGGCCACCACACCCTGCTAAGTTTTGTATTTTTGGTAGAGACAGGGTTTCGCCATGTTGGCCAGGCTAGTCTCAAGCTCCTGACCTCAAGTGATCCGCCCACCTCGGCCTCCCAAAGTGCTGGGATTATAGGCGTGAACCACCGTGGCAGGCCTCCATTTTCTTCTTTTGCCTTGACTTTAAAATTTAACTGCTATGTAAGATACAGCTCCACTGTGCTTCCTGACCATCATAAGGTGGTAATTATGGACTAGTCAATATTTAGGCTGATCTAGACAGTGCTTTGGGTTAAGGAGAGGTTTTGGATCATCCCTCTTAACAGGGGAAAATAAATATCTCAGCATCAGATGCAACCTGGAGGATGACAATCGGGCAAACTGGTGGGCTTAACTCTTGATCTACAGGGGACTTGAGGAGCTCCTTGCTCTCATTTGCCTCCTGTGGGTGGAGGTTATACAGGTTTGATCAAAACTGAGTAAATCATTTGAGAATTGAGATTGTCTGCAAAGCTTAACGATTAGGATTGATAATTGAGACCATCTGTGTCAACATAACTTAACTCTTTCTTCCAGGATCTTCTTGCCCAGAAAATTAAGGCTGTAAACCAATAAATAACTTCACTGTTTGCTGCAGGAAATGTCTACAACAATAATTTGTCCTGGCAAACAATTTTGTTCACCTGGGAAAACAGCTCACTTATCAAACAAGGGTTTACTTGTCAAGAGCCACTTCAATATCCTAGTCTTGCTGTATCCACCAATCCCAAGCTATTGTGGCATAGACGTCACCGAAATCAAATTAGTTCTCCACCTTGAAAAATGCAGCTTGAAGGACTTGGACCTAGATCCCGGAATCCTATAAATCTGCCTCTTAATCTCCCGTGGCTTAGGCATGAATAAGACTGTGTCCTGGTGATGTTCTTCCTTATTTCAGTAAATCTCATGAACTCTGCTTTATCAGCAGGTTCTTCTGATGGACTTTTTTTGTAGAGTCAACAGTTGACACAATATATCAGTTTTGGTCTCTTGGAAACAGGAAACATACAAATAAATGTTAATAGATACTTCCATCCCATAAAGGTTAGTTAATTGTTAAACATAGTCACTTGTCCTCAGTAATAAAATCTCCTCCATATTCCTCCTCTGGGGACAAGACCTGGTGTTGGAACACCTGCCTATGACAGATTTCAAGTGCATATTTTACTTCCATTTTTCTACCTTTTTAAACATAATTCTGTATTTTCAAAATTTTCTATACTGAGGATGCCTTAATTCGAGGGCGAATGAAAGGAAACAAAGCAAAAAGCCACAAGAGGGGAATTGATTCCCAAGTGTAAATTAGAAGCGACCACCAAGTCTTCATTAAATACACACACACAGAGTACATAAAACACCCATTTAAAATCTTATCTCATTAAGCTCGCAAGGTAATTTAGTCCCATTAACATCAACATGAACACAGAAGAGTTAGACAGTTGTAATCGTGCTTTCTCGTTATCATAAGAAGCCTTTGGGGATGTTTGATAAAATATTCCAGAAAATAATATTTCATCATTCTAAGGTGAGGCCCAGGAAGCTGTTTTTGTTTTTGTTTTTGTTTTGGAGCCCTTCAGTGATTCATACAAACAAGCCAAGGAGAGAACACATGGACGACAGCACTGATTCACTGGAAAGGAAAGTCCAGCGTCCACCATAAAACCCTGCAGCTGGAAAAGGACAAACTGAGCAGCTCTCAGATAAAGACAGCCTCATCCGTCTTGCGCAGCACGGCCCGTCTCCGTGCCCAAGTCCCGTGCCTGCATGAAAGCACTAAATCACAGACCCCGCAACCTGTTATAAGCCCTGGTAACAATCAGCGGCCGGGCTCAGGCAAGCTCCCTTAGCCGCCGCTGGCTGAGAGAGCAGACTTCCCTCAGCAGCTCCACGGAGCACCGCAGCTCCCAGGCTAAGGCAGCAAGCTGACGATTTGAGATCCCAATCAAGGCTTCCTTTTACCTTAAAGAAACTTCCTCGCTTGTCCAGACCGCGGGCGCCCATGGTCCAAGCTGACATTTCCCCCAGCGGGGCTCCACTGCACGCCGGGGACTCCTGAAGGTAGAGACATTTTTAATGGTTAGTCCAGCCTGTAGGAAATTCCTTTCTAAGCCACAGAACACTCACAACAACAGTCCTGCCAAGATCTTTTTCCGTCAACAACACAGTGCCATTTATTTCTCACCAAGCCCTTACATCTCCCTTCAGCCCAATTTCCTGTCCCCACCAGCACAGTTCCTAGACGGCCCCACCTCGCCAGCCCACCTCCCACCGCTGCCGCTGACGTAGAAGGTCCTTGGGACTCCAGGAAGCATAATGATTACTTTGTGCTTGACCTCGCGCTGAAATGTGAATGGAACCAATATTAGATGTGCCCATCATCTGCTCTGAAAGCTTATAGATTGACTGTGGCTGATCACAGAGGGACAGCTGAAGAAGGAGGTTCTGTACATCCCAGGAAATCCTGCTGGAAGGGGGTGAGGTCATCCTTAGTTCTGCAGGCCTCTCCCCCAGGCAAGGTCAACAGAAGGGCACTGGGAAGTAATCGCTCTAGTTTTCCCTTAGAAATCAGAAATATTTGGATAAAATCCTGTCACTGTTTACAGGGATCAGTTCACGGAGGAGGACAATATGTAAACAGCTTCACAATCATCCAAAAAAGGGGAGTTGAACGTAGAGGAAAACTTAGAGGCAGGGTAACAACACAGTTCTGAATTCCAACTGCGGCTTTTGGGGCTTGGAATTTCCCCTGCTAGGGCATCAGATCCCAATAATTCTCCCCTTTGGGCCACAAAGCCTTCAACATTCAGTTCTAAGTTAAATATATATGCACCTCTGCCAGCTGACCTGGCTCAGGCCTTTGTGCATTAAAGGGAGCACCCCCAGACCCTTCCTTACCCAGTGACCGTCCCAGGATCTAGTATAAAACCACCCTGTCCTTCCTCATTCATCCCTTCTCGCCATGACATGCACAGGATGTAGCTCATGCCAACCGTGACGGACACAGAGGAGGGCCAGTGAAGGAAATAGTGAGACTGTCTCTTGCACCATCAAGGAATATTCAAAGTGGTTCAGCTGCAGGGCTGGGTAGGCACCGAAGCTAAGGCAGCTGCTGCTGCAGGTTCACTGAGGCTGTTTCATTATTAGCTGAGTGGCAGAGAGCCAGCGACACAAACAGGACATTGAGGGCGACAGTTAGGGATGTTTCAACAGGTGGAAAAGCATGAATTTATAGCTGAGAAGTGCATATGAGTGAGTGAGCAAGGATCTTTGCAGAGAGGTTGGTTTTTCGGCCCCATGATTTGCCCCCTGCTTGCACTCACAGTGAGTGGTGATGACCTCTGCACGGAATCCCATCTAGAAAACAAGAATGACACAGAGCATCCCACCCCTCCTTCCAGAAGCATCGTCTCTTTGTGTCATTGCTCCGTGCTGTGGCCACTTTAAAGATTCGACGGTGTCTTCCCTGCGTTTCTTTCCACTTGTGATCCTGCTGGGATGAAGGCCAACGTTCCAGAAACCTCCTGAGAAGGCAGTGTGTGATTTGCTGACTCTAGAAGTTCAGGTTCGGGGTTCATCACTCATTAGCAAAGGCCACAGGTTGGAGCGACTCCAGAAAGAAATCACAGTGCCGTGCTCAGAACTAGGGGCGGAATGGAGCCACCCTGTCACCTTGGGGGGCAAACCATGACCTGTTTAGCACCCAGAAGCACACACATAAAAAAGCATACCCTGCTTTAAACCAGGCCTAATGTCTGGAATTCTTTTTATGTCAGACTTTTTTTCGGCAGGGGATTTGATGTCACCTGGCAGTTCAGGAATTGCGAAAAGACAGCCAAGACTTCATTCCTCATCCAGACTTAAGTTTCTTTGTTCTGTTCTGAAGTTTTTTCCATATACAAACGCTTTCTGATGAGCCACGGCAGGCAGGGAATTTTGCCTATAGCATTGGAGCAGTTTAGGTTCCAGAAGTGTACTAGTTTATTTTAATTAGCTGCCTGAAAACTGCATGTGCACACTTTCACCTCCAGCAGTCCTCAGTTCACCATCCAGTTTGGATTCTGCTCAGGGCAGGCAGATCCATCACATTTCAAAAGATGCAGGTGGCATCTCTCCTTCATAAGCTGCTCCAAGAGGGAAATGAGAGCAGGTGACAGGAACACACCGCCAGGGGCAGCAGCACGTACCTCCCACAGGATTAAATGCTGGGGGCCATCCAATAGTTCAAGCAGACAGTACACAGCTCATATTATTTTTAAAAATAAAGTTCTTGATCAGAAAAATAAAGTTCTTGGTCTGTGCAGTGGCTCATGACCAGCATTTTGGGAAGCCAAGGTGGGAGAATCACTTGAACCCAGGAGTTTGAGACTAGTCTAGGCAACATAGCGAGACCTTGTCTCTACAAAAAATTAAAGAAAAAAAAAATTAGATGGGCGTGGTGGCATGCTCCTGTAGCCCCAGCTACTCAGGAGGGAGGATCACTTGAGCCCAGGAGGTTGAGGCTACAGTGAGCCATGATCACACCACTGCACTTCAGCCTAGGTGACAGAGTAACACTCTGTCTCAAAAAAAAAAAAAGAAAAGTTCTTAAGGGCCCCAAAGAAGTTCTGGTTTAAAATCTTTCCGTAGTAGCTATGGTTAGCTATAGTTTTCTTCCCCAAACCATAACCTTAGACACCTTGATTCAATATTGCCAGCAATCTAATACAATTTAAAACAATAACTTCTTTTCACCTGCGGCTCCCCATGCCTCCCCACAGATGTCACCCCAGCAGCTTCTTCCTAAAACCACCCCAGTAACAGGCTGGACTAAGAAACAAAAAGGGTACCGTAGTTTGAGAGGCTGTGAAATTCCTCCAGACTTGTACCGGTTGGAAGCGTGTTCTTTTCCTGGCTTCCCTGAAGGGTAAAGTGGATTCTTGAGAAAATGAGTCCAACACGTCTGGTAGATCTTTCCAGATACTAGCTAAAAGCTAGCAAAAAAAAAAAAAAAAAAAAAAAAAAAAAAAAAAAAAAAAAAAAAAAA
>NC_037678.1:90636050-90675954 GCF_003255815.1 Theropithecus gelada | reverse complement strand
TTTTTTTTTTTTTTTTAAGCTGAAAGAAGAGAGAAAAGAGAACAGCTTTGAATATTCACTTATTGGAAAAGATGAAACTGAACCCCTCTGTCAGCTAGCTGATTGCAACAGATGACAGCAATGATTAAAGTCATCTGTCTGCGTTAATTAGTGCCTATGACCACAAGTATATTGTTACTCTGTCACCACCATGATTTTTCCTCTTACTCCAAGCCTTGGTGGCAAAGATTTTGCTACCAGCAACTGCTTGGACCCTCACACAGCAAAGGTCTCTTCAGCACAAAGGTTGTCTGAGTTCACCCTGCCTCCTATCTGCCCCTTCTGCTGTTGAAAGACTGTTTGGCTCCATTTCTAAGCTAGTTATTTTGGCCGCAACACCTCTTTCATCTTCAATTCACGGTTGTCTGGGGGTAACATTTGCTCTGGCTAACATGGCCCACTGTGTCAAGAGGAACAATATTTGCCTGAGATGGTTGTAAAAGATAACAAGGAATTTACTAGGAGCTACACACAACACTCTGTGTTGTCTTTGGTGGAATCAACCACCACCATAAATTTCAAATCCATGCTGCTGGGCTGAAACCACTGAGAATGTAGCGGGGCCACAAAGAAAGGCCATCTGTGGTCTATATATCCCATCAGGTGGCATTCAGGATATACAGAATCTCAGCGACTTTCTAAAGTTACGATAGTGGGATCAACTTAACTCTGCTCACCATCAGAGAAAGTTACCCAAGAGAGCCAGCTAGAGAGTACACAGACACTGGAGGAGCCCCCTCATGCCCCCCTGGGGACCCCTGCTGCCCTGCTGCAGCATCCTGATGATAGCACCTCAACTCTAGGGCTGGAGTCTCCCAGCTCCTCCTGGAGGGCTTTCTGCAGGACCAGCACAGACAAACTGAGAGGTAGATAAGATTTAATTCTAGGAGAGAGGAGGGATGTGGGCAACCCTCAACCTGCAGATCAATAACCTGGCTTTCTTGCCCCTCTCGTGGGACAATTCTGAGGCCTGTTCCACAGACTCTCTGAGACCCCCCGCTAGGGCTGGGCCCTCGTTGTCCCCTGCAGTGTTCTGCTTAAGAATGCACCTTTATCAGCCCTTCCCCTCACTCTGTTTCATTACCTCATTCTCTCTCTTGTGCTTCTTAGGTCACCTCCTTGCACCCAAGGCCTTGTCTGAATGTGTGCTTCTAGGGGAACCCAAACCAAGACAATGGGGAAACAGACATAATTTAAATTAATAAGTTCTTACTTTCCTTCCCTGTCTGTGGCTTCTTCCACAGCAAATGCTTTAGTGCTCTCTTACTATCCCTAATATAGAAATAGACGGCATAAGAAAATGCCAGTATGAAGGAGGGGCACCTCGAATCCAACGGCAGTGAATGGCTACACTGGCCTAAAAGCTGCCCACCAGCATCAGTCTACCCTAAAATCTCTTTGCTTACATTATCTTCCATTCAGACGGTGAGCTGGGTTTTCCATTCTGAGCAGCGTTCATGGGCAGCAGCATGACAAAAGGCAGGGTGAATACTTAGGTTATCAGTTAGTGATGTCTGTAACGGTACCAGGATAGAAGAGTGGTGATCGGCATGTCAGGCATTTTCAATCACTTATATACGGAAAAGTAAAACGATTTTGGAATCAGACAAACTAAAAAGTCAAAATTCAGCTCTAACATCAAACAGAAGTAAGACCTTGGGCATCTTAATTTACCTGTCTAGGCCTCAGTGTCCTCGCTGTGAAAATGCAGATAACAATTTCCATCCTATAAGGCCATTATGAGGACTGCAGATGATATGTGAAAGTCCCTGGCACACTGCCAGATCCATAAACCTTTGGTTCCCTTCACCAGTGGGAGCCAGGGAGCTGCCTTATAAAAAGTGTTTTGGATTTCTTAAGCAAACACATTATTTGCCAAAACTACTTAATACATTTAATGGCAAAGAATCTCAAAAGGATTAAAAATTTTTTTAAAAGCTCTAAGACTATGAACCTCTCTCTCTGGCCATACCTCTCTTCTGGTTGAAGTAGTTTTTCAGTGGAATTTAATGCTCCAGGCAAAGACAACTGATTCTAAATAAACTCTAACATACCCTTCAGAGTACGGTAATTCTCAGGTCAATTAAAAACACTGAAGAAAGAAGATGCTGAGAAACGGGACTGGCTTTACTGAAACATGCTTTGAATAATTAACCAGCAACTATGCAAGTTTAGACTGTGTCCATTAGCTGATTGTTCTGTTTAGAAAAGGGACTGTCCCATTTGGCATGCCAGGACGGGGACTGTATCCCAACTGGAGGAACCTGATGCTCCTGACAGTATGTGTATCCCAGCAATCAAGATAGTGGAAATTTGTGCAAGTAAGAAATAACTCTAAAACCTTGTGCAAATTGTATAAGCAGTGGTTTAGAAAATATGCTGGAAAGTTAGCTGCCAAAAGCCAAAAATGACAGCAATTTAAGGCACTGGAAATTGCCAGCAAATATGCCAGCACCCAGCACTGAACTCAGCACAGCATGGACACTGCACACATGGCTGTTGAATGACTGAATGACTGCCGACCCCTGCACATCTCCTCTGCACACTTGGAATACTCAGAAGACAGCATGTGAGGACTGCAAATAGGAAAGATGGTCTTTCAGATCACTCAAAAGACAAGAGACAAAGATTCCTCCAAGGAACAACTTTCTGAACATGCTGAGCATAGGCAGTCTTCACTTGGCATAGTTCTGATAGGCATTAATTTAGTGCCCCAATAACACTGTCCAAGTTTCAGTTAGCACGGTATATTAACTGTGAGTAATTGCTAAAAGTGTAAATTTCGCCCCAATGCTTCAGTCCTCAAATCAGCATGCAATTAACATGTGCACCATGATCCATGACTAACACGCTGATTTTTTTTCAAAGTGAGTCACCAGGGGTCACTGTGCATCAGATAGCAAATTGTGAAGTTGTGTTGCCTTCCTGTCTCCCGGGGATAAACCCATTTTACAAAGATAGATGACCAAAAGAAACAACTGGCCAACAAGATGATATGAAAGTGAAGCAAAGAAATGAAACGTGTTCATGCTGGAAATGAAATGTGAATGGAACATAAATGGAGCTAGAGAAGCAGCAGCTGACCCTGGGGATGTTGACACTCTTGAGGTACAGACACTCTAGATTTGGAGCCACAGGAATTAGTGAAGACAAACTTAACACAAATGAAGAAAGTGGTCTTGAGGAAAAGGATGATGTCTTAAAGAAATGCTTGAAGATATTTCATGACACAGAGAGCACAGAAGATAAGATGTTGGAGGCTGACCCAAACTTAGAAAGAAGTACGGACGCTTGCCAGGGCTTAGGAAAGATACTCGGTCCACATCATAAGCACTGTTCAAACTACTCTTGCATAAGTTTGTTTTACAAATAAATAAAACACTTTGGTTCTCAAAACTATAATGGCTTTTCAACTGGACATTGGCAAATTATAATTGGATCTATTTGTGAGATACAAAGTGATGCTGTGATCTACCCCTACAATGTGGAATGATTGGATCAAGCTAATTGACATATTCATTATCTCAAACACATCATTTATTCCTCCTGTCCAACTGAAGCTTCATATCCTCGGACCAACATCTGCCCATTCCTTCCACTCCCCAGCCTCTGGAAACCATTATTCTGTTCCCTGCTTCTATGTGTCTGGTTATTTTAGATTCCACATATGAGATCATGCGGTATTTGTCTCTCTGTGCCTGCCTAATTTCACTTAGCACAGTATCCTCTAGGTTCATCCATGTTGTCACAACTGACATCGTCTTTCAAGTCTGAACAGTAATCCATTGTGTATACACACCACCTTCTCTTTATCCATTCATCTGTCAATGGACGCTTTGGTTGCTTCCGTATCGTGGCTATTGTGAATAGTGCTGCAACAGGCATGGGAATGGGGATATCCCTTCAACATACCAATTTCAAAGTCTTTGGATGTATACCCAGAAGTGGAGTTGCTGGATCATATAGTAACTCTACTTTTAGTTTTCTGAGGAACCTCCATACTGTTTTCCATAATGGCTGTATTAATTTACATTTCCACCAAAAGGGTACTAGGGTTCCCTTTTCTCCATGTCAACATTTCTAATGTTCTGTTAAATGTACTGACTAAATATTAGTTTTACTACTTTCCATTTTACTATGCTTTATAACCAATACTAAGAGAGTTTTTAATGATTTGAGAAAAAATGCTAAAGTTTACAAAACCATCATAATTTTTAAATAAATTATTTAGATCATATTGCATAGTTTCAGCTTACATGGTAATATTTACAATTCTGTACTACTGCAGCATGATGAACGGGACACGGGGCACACAGAATTCTCTTTGAAAGTAGAAGCTAGTAAGGAAGACAAATGGCAAAACCTTGCCTAGAGGTTGGTTCTGATGTCTGGCTCCAACAAAGAGGCAACGTGCCAGCAACGAGGTAGATTTTCTCTAACCCCCCCTCCCACTTTTTTTCTATTTCTGGAACTGTGTCATGCTCTGGAACAAAAATGGACTGAAAAATAAGAAACAACAAACCTATGTAGGTTTTATAAAGCTTTACCATTTAGCAAGTTGTCTTTTAAAGGATGGGTTTCTCCATGGAATACTCTCAACCATCTAAGGTAGAGGACACACTTATCACACTTATTTACAAAGGAGAAAACTGAGGCTGAGAGAAAATTAAACACTAACCCCAAACCACACAATTAGGAATTGGAGGACCTACAACAGTGTCATCAAGTAGAAATAAAATGCCTAAAAACCAAACCACATATGTAACTTTAAATTTTCTAGTGTTCACGTATTAGAAGTTTTCTAAAAGAAATTAAGTGTAGTAACTTTTAATTAACCCAATATATCAAAAATATCAATGCAGCACATTCTCAATATAAAATTAATAAGGAAATAGTCACATTCTTTTCTACTAAGTCTTCAAAATCTGACGAACATTTATACCTATAGCAAATGTCAATTCCACATTTCAAGTCGCTCCATCAGCTACACGTGATTGTTGGCTACCAAACCAGAGAGAATTGGGAACTGCCTTCTGCCTCTAAAAATGAGCATTTCAGTGGCTATGAGCCTCATACTTTTATCCACAACATTATTACCTCAGGATTACACCCTTTCCTCCTAAAGAGTTTTCTGAGAAAGCCATAGATCACTAAAAAGAGCTGAAGACATTTCAGAAATTGGATTTAAATTTTTTTCTCCATAATTTTCTTTTAGTCAAAAAAAATATTATGCAAAGCAACTGGGGTTTCAAGTAACTTTGGCAAAGGTAGGTAGGAGGGTGGGCATAAGGTGCACACAGAATTGTTTCTGTACCTAAAGAGGAAGGCTCACTCACCAGGCAATGCCCCACTGAGCCATCAGAGAGCCTAGAGGGGTCACTGGTCCTGCTTTCTAAATGCTACGTACTTTTCTATTCACGACTGATGTGGACATCTGAAGCTGATTTTTGTTTCTAACTCTACTAATTGAATATATATTCTCTTTTTTATTTAAAAAACATATTTATAAACAAATGTACTTCTTATGTTGAGATGCTTTTAACTTCCTTTTTTGACTTATTACACTGATTATAACCACAAATAAAATATTGATTAAAAGGGATGATAATGATCACTCTTGCCTATTCCTGATTTTAAAGGAAATGCTTTTATTATTTCTTAATTGATAATTATATTTACTTTCAGGTTTTGATAAATACTCTTTACTCCCTACTAACCCTGCTTTGCAGACAACAAGATAGAGATAGAGACAGAGAAAGAGATAGAGATAGAGATAGAGATAGAGAGAGATAGAAGACAGAGATAGAGGAAGAGGCAAATAATAGGTTCAAATTTTAAAGATGTTTTTCTGCATCTATTGAAATAATCCTGTTCTTTTTTCTTTAACTGTTCATGAGATAAATTACATTATAGATTTAAATAAACATATTTTAAACTACTGATCAAAATTTTTCGTGTTATACATCTCTTCATATTTTGGATTTCTTGTTCAGTCATGTTGTTATATTTTTCTAGAAAAATTGTCAATCTCATCTGAGTTGACTAATATGTTGGTAAGAGTCACTTTATCTTTTTAATAATCTCTGCTATAGTTGTACCTATGTCCTCCTCCTTTTCGTGCCTAACATTAGTCATTTTTGCTGATCAAGCTTGTCAAAGACTCTTGTGTATTTTACTGTTCTTCATAATGAACAAAACTTCAGTTTTGACCATTCTCCTGATAATAGCTGTTGTCTATTTCATTGATTCTACTCATATATATTATTTCCTTCCTTCTAATTTGTTTAGGTTTATTATTCTTTCTTCTAACTTATCACACTGAACAATTAGTCTTCCTTTATTGTGATATAATAAAGCATAAGATGATATATACAATATGCAACATAAGGCTATAAATGTCTCTCTGGACTCAAATAATTTAACTGGTGTGATGTGATGTTGATTCAGTGACTTTTTTTTTTTGAGACTGTCGCCCAGGCTGGAGTGCAGTGGCGTGATCTCGGCTCACTGCAAGCTCCGCCTCCCGGGTTCACGCCATTCTCCTGCCTCAGCCTCCCAAGTAGCTGGGACTACTACAGGCGCCCGCCACCAGTCCCGGTTAATTTTTTGTATTTTTTATAGAGACGGAGTTTCACTGTGTTAGCCAGGATGGTCTCCATCTCTTGACCTCGTGATCCACCCGCCTCGGCCTCCCAAAGTGCTGGGATAACAGGCATGAGCCACTGCGCCCAGCCAATTCAATGACATTTTTTGAGACTTGAGTTATGGCCAGGTACAAGGTGAATTCTTATACCTGTCTTACTGCTTATATATTTTGAAAAATATTATGCTATATTGTTGAGAGTAAAGTTCTATACATGTCCATCAAATCAAACCATTGTTCAAATCTTCTATACCTGAATATTTTTATTATTTGATCTTTTAGTTACCAAAAAATTGTATTAAAATCTCTCAGTCTGATTATAAATTTGTCATTTTAAAAAATTTCTTGTTTCTTCTTATGTCTTCAGTTTCTGGTGAAGTTTTTTTTTATTTTAGCACGTTGAGACTATGTTATTAAATGTTTAGAAGTTTTAAATTGTTTTATCTTCCCAGTAAACTACACCATTTACCATTAAAATTACCATTAGCATTAAAATTGTCTCAAATAATAATGTTTCGCTCTTAAATCTACTTTATTGGATAGTAATATCCAACGTAATCCAATGGTGTCTTTTGGTTAGTGTTTGCCTACTACATACTTTTCCATTCTTTTATTTTCAACCATTTGTGCCTTTGTGTTGTGAATGTATTATCTTAGTAATTCCCCATTAATTTTAACATACACATTTCATTTAATAAAATTAAATTTCACTCTATATTGACTCTCTTCTTCAAAAATACAAGGACTTAAAATGTTATCATTCTGATCACCAACTTAAATTGATCATACTTACATAGTCATTATTGCTTTATACAGTCTGAAATACTTAAAATACCTTTTATATAAATATATATGAATATTACTATTTGAAGTTACTTAGAGTTTATTTCCACTGAGAGTTTCAGAGAAAATTTCCATTCTTCTTTTAGGAATCCTGTGGTGATGACCAGTGTGAAATCCATTACTATAATATGTTAATTTCTTGGCATGAGGTTTCCAGGACCATGAAAGTAGTGTAAAGAACTCCAAATCCACTTGGGGCAGTTCCACAATAACATATTTTTAAAGAAGACTCCCCCAGCCCCACCTAGAGCCCAGATCAAAAGAGACAAACTTTCCAGCATTTTATTTTGTGGGAAGCGGATTTACCATACAGTCCCGTTTACTAATCAAAAGCCTCCTCTTTCATGGCAGGGTCACAGATCCAATTCCCCAACCCACTTACACCCCCAGCCTTGTCTTCCGTCCCTGTGCAGTCATTAAAAGAGACATCTCTTGTTTACTGAGATGGGCAAATGCCACCAGGGGAGATGCAGTAGTGAGTGACAACATGATCCTTGGGTATTCAGCTTCCTCTTTATTTACATCTCCAAGGATATCTCTCACCTGCTTCTAAGTTCAGCTCTGCTGTGATATTATCCAGCATTTCCTGTTGTTCTGGATCAGGAGGATTTTCAGGTTATCTTGTCTATTGGACATCACAAAGCAGTCACAATGACCTTCAGAAAAGGCTTACCTGATCGTGTCATTCCCTTCCTGCTTAAACCCTTCAAAGACTCACCTCTGCCCTGAGGTAGACACCTGAATTCCTACTGCAACTTCACATTGCTGGCCTGCTGCCTCCTTCTCCCACCCCAACTCCTCCAACATTGCTCCGCCCCTCCTCACCTCACTCTAGCAACAGGCCTTTCATGCTCAGTCTCTCTGATGTGCCATGCCTCCAACCACCCCATAGACTTGACCACTGCTGGGTCTTTGCCTAGTAAATTCTCCCTTCCACCTCGCCTCAATGTATGTCATGCCTCTTCATTCCTCAGATGTTGTGGGAATTCAGGGACCCTGAATGAAGGGACCGGCTGAAGCTGCAGCAGAAGAACATAAATTGTGAAGATGTCATGGACATTTATTAGTTTCCCAAATTAATGCTTTTATAATTTCTTACACCTGTCTTTACTGTAATCTCTGAACATAAATTGTGAAGATTTCATGGACACTTATCACTTCCCCAGTCAATACCCTTGTGATTTCCTATGCTTGTCTTTACTTTAATCTCTTAATCCCATCATCTTCTTCGTAAGCTGAGGAGGATGAATGTCGCCTCAGGACCCTGTGATGATTCCATGAACTGCACAAATTGTTTGTAGAGCATGTGTGTTTGAACAATATGAAATTTGGGCCTCTTGAAAAAAGAAGAGGATAACAGCAATGTTCAGGGGAACATCAGAGATAAGACTTCTGGCCGCCGGTGAGCCAGACGGAACAGAGCCATATTTCTCCTCCTTCAAAAGCAAATAGGAGAAATATTGCTGAATTCTTTTTCTCAGCAAGGAACATCCCTGAGAAAGAGAATGCACCCTGAGGGTAGGTTTATAGACGGCCCCCTCAAGGCATGCCATCTTTTATGGTCGCCCCAGTCTCCTGTAGCTCTCCCAGGCTTATCAGGATGAGGAAAATTCCCACCTAATAAATTTTGGTCAGACAGGTTGGCTGCTCTCAAACCCTGTTTCCTGATAAGATGTTATCAATGACACTGCGTGCCCAAAACTTCATTAGCGATTTTAATTTCGCCCCATCCTGTGGTCCTGTGATCTTGCCCTGCCTCCACTTGCTTTGTGATATTTTATTACCTTGTGAAGTATGTGATCTCTGTGACCCACACCCTATTCGTGCACTCCTTCCCCCTTTGAAAATTGCTAATAAAAACTTCCTGGTTTTATGACTCTGGGAACATCACAGATCCTGCCAACATGTGATGTCTCCCTCGGACACCCAGCTTTAAATTTCTCTCTCGTACTCTTTCCCTTTATTGCTCAAACCAGCCAAGACACCTAGGAAATAGAAAAGAACCCATGTAACCATTGGGAGTAGGTTCTCCCGATACTCAGATGTTGTGTCTGGCCCTAGAGGCTAATGTCCAGTTGCCCACTGCATGTTCTCACCACACCTTCTTTCTAACACTTATTGCAGTTTATGATTAGATGCTTAACAGTATGAGTATCTAATGGATGTCTGTCTTCCCAGCATCCTCTTGGCACTGTAGCCCTACCAGGCGGGTCAGCGCCCAGCTCACAGTATCTACTCATAAGTCACTAAAGGAATGCTTATTGAATCAAGATGAATGCAGAAGCTATTAGGATGACCCCTTGATGAAGGGATAAAGGCCTGGGTTATGGCCTGACAATGGAGCAAGTGGAAAGGTCAGATAGGAGAGAGACGGAAAAGAAAGAATTTACAATGTTTGGTAATTGTCAAACAGTTGGATGACAGAATACATTTAAAAGGGAGCTATATTTCACTGGAGGATATTTGATTATCTACATTTCAGTCGCTCTGAGTATCGAGTGTAAGAACATTCAGGTGGGAACCTCCAGTGGTCGTGGGGAATACTGGAATCATGCTGGGGAGCAGAATGAAGGTCACAGTCATCTGAATCAAGGTGGGGGCTGATTTTCCACATGGGGATTCAGTTCTTGGGGAAGGCTCTGAGGAGAAAGGAACGTGGTGCCTGGGGCTACGTCCTCGGAACCAAGGGGAGGAAAGAAGAAAGAGCCAGAGAAAGACACAGGAAGCAGCCCTAGCAGATGAGAAACAGGGACTGTAAGAGGGGTTAAGGAAATGAGGCATAGGTTTCCAACAGGAGAGCTGAGTCTACAATGTCAAAGGCTGCAGAAAGGTCAAGAAGAACAATTTCCACATTACACCAGAAGAAGCTATGCAAGTTCAATTCTGCCACGAATTACCTACTCCTTTCCATGTTCTCCTGTACATCTTTTCAGGATAAACTTTAGAAAGGCAGACAAGATAGAGGCATCTACCCTGTGGGGTCCTTCTAAACTAGGAAAAATGTTACCATTAAATCACTCTAGAAGTTCTCAGAGATTCAAAAATGATGCATGAAGAAATTTGCAGTTATTTTGAGGAAGTTGTGTTCTGAAACTATATAGATGTTTCTGAATGTGTCCTATTCCCTCACCTCCCATAGCCCACCCCATAACAGTTGTGCTTTGAAAACTTCTGTGTTGTTTGAGCTATTTTATTCTGGTCACAGACTCATTATTCCAATGTTATTCATATCCCCAGTATTTAACAAATAATATACATCAATCTTATAAATGATACTTTCTAATCATTAATATAGGTCTCAGGAAATCACCTGGGAAAATTGCAGTAACTCTTAGAGTTATTTGGAGAGTAAAAGCCCTACCTAAAATTTAATATCATAAAAACAGACATAAAGTACTACAAAATAAAAAAGAAACTTTTACTATTGCTTACATATTTTAAAGAGACAGACACTTTCTGAGCAAGTTTAATGATAAAAAATATTGAACTTTACTAAGACGGGTAAAGGAAAAAAAAATTGTGTATCAATAGGAAATTATGCATTGTTTAGAGCACATCTTTCCAGATTATTCTTACTTTTCATTGCATTTGAGCTCTTTTACGACTCTGTAAATTGACAGTGACGCAAAATAATTATCTATACGTGCAAATTTTGTCTAGTAGGTTCAATTGACTTCTCTCCCCTACTATGAAAGAAACCAATTTTGCCTCCATTTGCACATTCATTTCAATATTCCTGATCTATATTTGTGTCCGTTCTTTGGATTCTCCTTTGAAATGTCTATAACATCTTACCAGTTTCCTCATTCTTAATGAGTTAAAGAAAATCTTCAACACATGTTTATTTTATATCTGTAGGAAGGTCATGATTAACCATTTCTTTAAATGGTTACTTAACTAGGGATGCAAACTTGCCCCGTGAATTTAGAGACAACTGACAACTGCCCTGTACTTTCAGATTACAGCCATGTGTGGAAAACATCAGCTGCAATCCCAGCTGCTTTCAGTACAGCCTTGGGAAAATAGTAAAGAATTGCTTCCTCCCACAACACAAACCTCTATCGTCCAAACCTTAATCTATGTGGGACATCTCAAATGCAATACAAGCAAAACTGACCTAATCCCACACCTGCCCATTGACTGAATGAATAAAGGAATGAGGTTGAAACACCTACAAAACCTGGGGCTGCTATTTATTCCCATCAGGGCCCAAGCAGTCCGGCTCCAGCTTAAGCCAAGGCCCATCCCTCTGAGTTGTAAACTAATCTTCCTCTTGGAGCTGGGTCTCCAGTACGCCCATTCACAATCCGTCCCCTCACCTCACCTCTTCTGCCTTTTCCAGGAAATTCTTTGAGTTATTATTCTCAAAACTTAACATTCTATTGAAATGAGAGTCCACGATGGAGATCTGATAGCATCGAGGCACAGGGAGATGAGCTGGAGCCAGTCTCTTTATCCAAAGCACCCGTCCTGGGACCTTGAAGGTATAACTGCGTCAACCAAAGTGAACCATTCAGACTCACTGCACGATGAGATCAAGTTCACTTATTATTCAGCATTTCTACAGCCCTCAACATTCATTTCTCAGCACCCTTTTCCCAGAGACACAAAGGGCAGCCATTTTGCAGTAAAATGACCCCCATTGTCAGGGGAAGCTGATTCATTATTCATCACGATTGCCCTCAATGACAGCTGAGTGTGCCAGAGTTCTTGAATTCAGAGCCACCAGCCTGGAAGGAGCATCTCCAATTCAGCCAAGAAGAAATCGAGCCGAAGACACCGTTATCTGTCCACAAGCACCACTGACGCAGACTGAAGTGCTAGTTATAAATCATTCTTATCTACTTGTCAATGCTGGCTTTGGGAAACGCCCCTGGGCATGCACGGTTAATCTACTTACAAGTACTTTTCAATTTCTGAAAAGAATTCAGATGTGGCAGCGCTACCCCAGACGGAGCGAGACTGGGTGAGATTCTCCTAATCAACAGGCCCACCACAAGAATGGGGAAATGGAGAAATGGAGTAATGGAGTGGCCTGAAAAGGGCCAGGACATCCTGAGAAAAGCATCTTCGGCCTGAGAGGAAATGCCTGGGGAGTGGGGGGGTGGACAGCTCTGAGCTACATGGGGAGCTCCCAAGCCCTGTGTATTGTGTGCACAAACCCTGGGGCCTCAAAGTACATGGACAAAGCAGGAACACATGGCTGAGCAGAAATGCCACCCAGAGAGAATCTTGGACAGGTCTGAGACAGGCACGCCTCCCCACACCTCTGGATCCTCCCGTCCGTCTCCTACCCTGACAGCCACATCTCTGCTTCCCCACTTTGCCCGCTGGCATGGTCTTTTTGGACATGATTGGTTTGCTTTCCCCCAATCTACTACAAGATCCCTGCAGGGCTGCAGAGACTTTTTCAAACAGTAGGATACAAATCTACACCAATCCTCTTCACAGGGACAGGCTGAGACAGGTGGTAGCCTGTGGCCAGCCAGGCTCACAGGTGGCAGGTGCAGCACTTGTTGTGGGTGCCTGCAGATACCCTCGCCGGCCATGCACCCTGCTGCTGTGAGCTCTGGCTGCTCCTGGCTCTCAGCTGCCCCCATGTCCAGAGAAGCCGCTTGCTTACGAGTCACACATTTCTCCTGCCCCATGCAAGGGGCAGCCAGGGGCTAGTGAGTGGCTGACTGGGTCTACAAAAAGTGGTCCCTTTGACCCAAGATAAGATCAACTGTGTGATGTTGCTTGTGCTCCAGAGAACACAATGGATCAGCCAAACCCAAGCAGAGACATCATCCCAACCTGACCTTCATCCCCAGCCTATCCTTCTTCCCTCCCTCAATTACTCACCTGCCCACAAATCAGGCTCGCTAACCAGAAACAGTGGGTAACCCACAGAAGGAGGTTTAGATTCCTTTTTCATTTCCACCTTCACAAAAGAGATGAGTTACTGCAGCAGCACCTCCTCCGGCTTCCCTGGCTTTCTGAGCCTGTCTGCACATACAGAGTTTGGTCCACTCTGAAGACAGTTTTACTATCCCTGGAGTTCCCTGTCACTTAGAATTTGGAAACTCCTGGAAGGAGAAAACTGCTTTAACAATGCAAACTCACATTCAGAACTACTAGGACAGTGTGGTATTGACGGTCTGCATGTTATTTCAAAGCAACAGGAACCTCAGATGTACACCACCGAGGCGGCAATGGCTCACAAGAACATCACGCGCCTCTAGTTTCAGACACCATTAGATAAACTCCAGTAGTCACAGCAGTTGTTGCAGTGTGACCCGAAGCCCCCACTGGCAGTCATGTGCATCTGTGATGATTTTCGGGGGGGGGAGGAAAAAATGAATGCTTTATTAATAAAGCTTTACTGGTCAACAAGATTTTCCAAGACATTGGAAGAAACTAACAGAAGAAGGCATCAAAACCAGCATGTTCAACCTGGTTAAACTGATCATCTCTGCTAGGCCCCTGGGGTTGGGCAGCTTAAAGGAAGACAGAAGAGACTCAGGACAACCACAGATTGTGCTTCTCCTACACCACAGACCATGGGACCCCATACAGTCCAATGAGGGCTATAGGACCTAGAGGGCAGCTTCCCAGCCTTGGACTAGTGCCAAGGCTGCTCACAGGGCCCCCAGGTTGTATCCAGGCAGTTTCCTCACCCATGCCTCCACTCTCTCCAGTTCCCAAAGGCAAAGCCATCGAGGGGGATCTTTGAGATCCCTCAGTCTGGCGGTCTGGACCCTTGGGGTGAAAACAATGTGACAGAGTTGTGTGGATCAAATCAGTTACCTGCTAACATGGCACACCTCTCTGGCCCTGAAGACACGCAACTGATGCTTGTCCAAGCTCCTCAGCCACACCCAGCTGAACTGAATGGAGGAAGGAAGGGTCAGCCACCCTGGGGTCACCATCCTCTGATGGGCTAACAAATGTCCCAAGGAAGCGCCCTCTTCTCCAATAGCGCCCAGTGCCTCTTGTGTCCAGCTGGCCCCTTCCAGTTGCTCATGCAGGTCCTCAGGTGAGCAACGAGCCCTGTTACTCATATCCCAGCCCAGCTATGGGAGACAGCCTTGGGGGTGCTTGGAGAGGCTGCTGGCAGTGGGATCCCCAGTTGCAGGAGGTGGCACTAGAAAGGCAAGGTGCTATTTAGAAAACACACAACCTGTTGCTTTTATCTGAGGGTACTGGGGCTGTTTCTCCCGTTGTGCTTCATACAGGTTTACTGCATCTCAAACACTGCGCAAGGAGCATAAGAGACGGACAGGGCTGCCTTCAGGCCTGGCCCCAGACACTGTAATTTTGGAAAGACTCATTCTTACTCTGTGTTGTTTTTAAAAAAATAAATAAATAAATAAGCTTTTCTCAAAGAGCTCCAGTGATTGCATCACACTTCCTCCGGTGTGATTAACACTTTTCCTCACACTGTGATTCCCAACTGCATCCCAACCTCAGGAGTGCGTCCTCCCACGAATTTGGCGGGTGTGTGTGTGTGTGTGCGTGCAAGCACCCGTGTGTGTGCTGGATGAGAGATGGGAATAAAACTCTTTTTTTGGGTGAAGTGGAGGGGAGAAGGGAAAGAGAAGGAGAGGAGGAAGAGAAAGATCAATAATAATACCAATGATCATCGACGTCCTTGTTGAAACAATCAGCATCCCAAGGACAGGAGGTGTGCCTTCGGTGTGTCTTGTCTGGCCACCCCCTTCGCATGCTGTAGAGACCCATGTCTGGCCACCCCCTTCGCATGCTGTAGAGACCCAATACCAGACCAGGGTAGGGACCAGGACACCAGGGTCATCTATAATGAGCTGACCAGTTCAGCTCATTATAGATGAACACTGGAAATCACACAAATGTCCATCAGTTCTCACAATAAAACTGTGAACGGCAACAATAATGAATAACCTACAACTAGACATGACCACGTGGATGAATCTCACAAGCATAACACTCAGCCAGAAAACAGACACACAGATGACAAACGGCACAAGAACAGGCAGAGCTGCTCTCTGCTGTTAGAAGCTGGGACAGTGATCACTCCTGCAGGGGGTGACTAGGAAGGACCACGTGCAGGTTTCAGGGATGCAGCTCCTGCTCTCTTTCTTAATCTGGCAGCTGCTGTCTAGTTAGTGAAAATTCATCAAGCTATATATACGTATGATAGATACCCTTTTCTGTACATATATTGAACTTTAAAAAAAGTTTTAAATAAAGTAACAAAATGAATCACATTCTCTCTGCACCAAAACCATCTTTGTCACTTCCTATTTGGGTTGAAAATAGAAAAGGCAGCAGGAAAATGTTACAGCCGCTCAGGCACCCATAAAATCGACTGAAAGTAAAACCGACAGACACGAAACTCGGGCCCAGGCTTAAATCAGAAGGCGAGGTGGAGGCTGCGAGGAAAGTGGGGGAGCAGGCTGCAATTTGGTGAGAAGGAGGCCAAACCAAGAGCCCCTCATGAGAGCTGCATATCTCTCCTGTTCAGTCTCCCTCTTACCAAGAGCGAATCTCAATCCAGCTGAATTCAGCCACAGGTCAATGCCCATGCTGTTGTCCATTCAATGACAAGATGGAGGAGAAGAGACAGGTCCTATGCATGGAGAGCAGGGGAAGGATCAGCTTAGAGCCCAGATTCCAGCCTGGCCCTGCTGGTGTTTGGTTGTTTCAGAGAGACTGGACCCAAGTGGAGCTAGCACATGACAGGAACAGACGCTGAACCCAGAAAGCAGATACCCGTGACTTGAAAGGGACACCACACCAGGCCTTCTCGGAAGGTAATTCTCATGAAATCCCTTCTCAGGATGACTTACAGATGGCAAAGCGGGTGAAGATGGGCAGCTGAGGCAGGGGAAGAGCAGATGGCCAGCCGGCTAACCAAATCCAGGTGCACGACCCACACCAGACACTGACACCCGACTGCAGGCCCAGGAACACCAGGTGCTGAAATTCCTCCCAACTTCTCTTTTCATGGCAGAAAGAACTTCAGAAGGAAAGTGAAATGGATGGATATCTGCAGCTCCTGAAACCCAGAGGGTCTTTAAACTCAAAATGTGAAGAATCCTAATGAAACAGAGCTAATCAAATGTTTGTTGGGTTGCCATAATTTCTCATCATGATCATTTCAGGCCAAGTGCTATACAGTGTAATGAATATCACATTTTACAGTTCGTCGCAAGGCTTGGAAGTGCCCAGAGCGTAGGTGGTTCCTTGGAGAATAATAGCCCAGAAAAGAAGAGGGAAACTCTACTGAAAAATAAAGAGTGAGGTTTATAAACATGAGCCACCATCCCCAAGGGACACTTCCTCTCTCCATCTCCACAGTTGCATCCCTCTCTCTCTGCGGGTGTCTGTCACAGCTGTTGACCTTTCAGTATGCCCTTGGTGCTCATGTTAAGTTTGTTTGTTTTTTGTTCGTTTTGTTTTGTTTTTGAGACAGGGTCTCACTTTGTCACCCAGGCTGGAGTGAAGTGGCGCAATCATAGTTTACTGCAGCCTCAAAGCCTGGGCTCAAATGATGCTCCCTCCTCAGCCTCCCCAGTGGCTGGGAATACAGGCATGCACCACTATGCCTGGCCAATTTTTGCTTTTTTTTTTTTTGTAGAGTTGGGGTCTTGCTATGTTGCCAAGGCTGGTCTCAAGCTCTTGGCCTCAAGCAATCCTCCCACCCCAGCCTTCCAAAGTGCAAGATTATAGGCATGAGCCACCATGACAAGCCTGCTTGTTTTTTCTCTAAAACTAGTGTAGAATGGAGGATAGAAGCATACTATGATATATGGGCCGGTCTATCAACCCCCTGGGAGGGATGGAGACTCCAAGCTTCTCCAGGAAAGCACTGCTGGCTTCCCCCTGAGCTCTCCTGTGGAATGAACCCATATCACTCACTATCAACAGCCCCTGCACACTCCCATGGTGCTTTTTAAGGACACTTCACAGGTGGCATGAGAGTCTTTTGATTGTACATGCCTGTTCTCCCTACTGGACTCTAGGTGCCTTCAAAGCAAGGACTGTGTCGCATATGCTATTTAGACCCATATGCTACCAACAGAGCGTGGCCCCCCAATAAAACTTGGTTGAATTATATCAAATTAAATTATGAATAATTTCAAAAAAAGAAAAGTTCGCCATGAGACTGAAGAAGGGGTCAGGACACTGGAGTTAAATTAGGCCTTGAAATTTGACTCATACGTGAGCACTTCACAAGTGTTCAAAGAAAGAGTGAAACTATTTCTTCATTGGGTTTGTCACCCAGTGTTCATGGTGTTAAATGCATTTATGATCAATATGCACCTTGACCCTGAAGACTATGGACTGGTTCTTCATCTTAAAGGTAGGCTGGAGCAGAAATCTGGAGGCTCCAGGTACAGGCTGCAGGGCTCAGTTGCACCTTGTAGGTAATGGAAAAACTGGAACATACGAATGGATGTTCTGCAGGGGATGCATCTGTTAGCATCTCAAAGCTACTGCAGGAAGCCCAGTCCATGGGATGTGCTGGAACAGTCAGGAGGAAGGGGTTGGGGTCTACAGGGCCAGACAGGTAAGGAACCAGAAGGTGCAAGTACAAGGTGTCAAGAATCTGGACTTGAGGGGAGATGAGATGGCAGTCCAGATGAGGGGCCATGGGAGAGATGCTGTGAAGGAGCTAGTACAGAGACCCAGCTTCCCAGACGCTGCTCTGATGAAGACACAGGAATTCAGGAGGCTCAGGTATTCAACCTAGGTGTGTAAATAGGAAGGGACCCTAGTGTAGGAGGTAAGTCCATGAATTTTGCTTTAGATCAAGGCAGAGCACCTGAGTGAAAATAAATGTTTCTTCTTGCACCATACAGGGACCCAGAGCCATGGCTAGTCCTTTTTACAAACTGGAGAGAGCACCACCCTACCTCACCTTACTCCCACAGTGGGTCGGGGCATAGGCAGGGAAGATGAGTGGGTGGCACCTTCATGCACATTTGAAAAAGGCAGCTCTTGCTCCAAGCAGCTACAGCTCCAGGCCAGGGTCTCAGTCCCACTCAAACAGAAGCAGACGTCCTATGCAAGGCATGCCTTGTGCCACCACATTAAATGGCCCTGATAGAGCACTATTGAGATTTAAAGGACAGTAGAGGATATAAGAAATGAGTCAAGTATTCTTGGGTAGAAAATAGCCGGAGTGGGCACGTTAACTCGGCAGCATTTAACTCAGTGTGTGCGAGTTTACAATGCGGAAACAATGCCAACAGCTTCTACACAGTCACACCGTATTCCAGGCCAGTGCCAGCTAAGGCTGGAGGAACAGAGAGACTTCTTGACACCCTCCCCTGGGAACAGATGATTATAAAGAGTGTCTGTGACCACAGGGCTGGAAATCAAAGCCCAGGGCCAACCATCAAAATAATAAGTACTGTGCAACAGAAATGGTATTCATTATCATAGGTGCTGTTCCTCTTCCCAGACCCTTTAGAAATACCTTCTGTTCACCTTCTGTTCATGGCCTCATTTCTTCAGAGCACGCCAATGGTATCACGGTGCTCCTGTGCACCTGCAGCTCCCTCTGAAATCAGCAAAGCCACCATCCATGGGAGACTCAGGAGTTAAGTCTGGAGTAGTGAGGATGCTAGATCCCATCTCATAAAGAAAGGAAGCTCATCCTCCTTTCTACCCCAAGAAGGTCTGCATTTTTCTCTCTCGATATTGCTAGGCTCTCAATAAAGTAGCCTGTGCTTCACTAACATAGAAGGGTCTCAATCTTGGCATTTCATCTGAAGTGCAGTCATGCAAGGAGCGAACCATATGCTTGAGTGTGTGACCATGTGCAGAGGGCAAAATCACAGCACCTGCTGGCTGCCCTGTTTCACAGCAGTGCTTCTCAAACTTCTCTTTCACAGGCAATACATGTCAACTGAGTTAAGTAAACTTTCCTGGGTCTCATCCTCAGAGGCTCCCATTCAGCAGGTTGGGATGGGGCCCATGACTGCATTTCTAACAAGTTCACAGGGGACCTAGGCAATGCTGATGCTGCTATTGCAAGGTTCTCACTTTGAAAAACATGGGTTTATACTATTAGCAAAACTTATGACATGCAGAAGAAATCTGAGTTGTGCAATCTCAATGGCTCTGTGGAACCAACAGAAAATAACATTTACAAAAGTAACTCTCATGAAATAAAAACAAATAATGATACAGGGCATGCTCAGAGCAAAACCATAGTACTCTGGCTATAAATTAGCCTTAGAAGGTAGCGTCTTTCAGGAGGCTAGAGGTTTAAAATCAATGATCAAATTGGAGAGAAATTAGTATTACCAATATAAAGACAACTTAGCGTAAATGCTCTCATTCTACAGATAAGGAAACTGAGAACAGAAAAGGACATGCAGAAAGTTAACAGCTGAAGTGAGATTAGAACTCCTGTCTCTTGACTCACTGTCCAGCACTCCTGTTGTAGGCAATGCCCTTCACTCTTGTGAACCAAGTTTCCTGTCCCTGAATGATTTCATGACAGGAACTACAAAGATGCAGGAGCATCATGA
The DNA here is from genome assembly GCF_003255815.1 of Theropithecus gelada. Lineage (NCBI taxonomy): Eukaryota > Metazoa > Chordata > Mammalia > Primates > Cercopithecidae > Theropithecus > Theropithecus gelada. The sequence goes on along the minus strand of NC_037678.1, from coordinate 90,655,923 downwards.
AGTTATACTGTCCTTCGTAGCAGAAAATACAGATTAGTCCTGCACAATATCAACATAAAAGATTTCATTCCTGGTGTCTTCTAAAATAAACCCTCACTGTGTGCTGACACTCAGAACATTAATCAGAAAAGTGCACGTGCAGGCAAGTATATTTCTTGTCCCCCCTTCCTCCTCCTTTCCTTCCTACTCTACTTTCCAATGGACTTAGAAAACTTTGGAAAACAAACCCCAAGGTGAAAGAGCCATCGTGGGACACTTATGGTACCCCAGAAGCCTGCAGGAGGATGCCTTCCCATGCAGGACAAGATGTGTCCATGTATGGTTTCCTTGGCTCAAGATGCAAGGATGATGTTCTTGCCATCTTAGGCAAAACAACTGTCCTGAGTTGCCTGGAGCAGACGTCCTTCTCCTCCCAGGCTTGGAGCTGCTGTGTGCAATTCTGTTAACGCTGCTGGCTTGTACAACCATGGGGAGCCTGGGAAGATCCCCTCCCCACCCTGGACTACTCATCGCTCTTGCGAAACTCAGTTGACAGTTAAAATTTTGTTTTCCCTTCTCAGTTTGTTATCAGAGGAACAGTCAGTATGTAGGAAAACCGAAGCAACTGACAAGAAGAGAAGATAAGAAAAACAAGATGTCTGTTTAAAAAGTAAAGGTCATGATGTGACGCAGTTAAACGAGATAATTTAATCTGATACTAATAACCCTCTTGGGAGTTGATTCATTTTCCAAGTTGGTAGCTCCTCCTTTGCCATCACTGTCCCATTCATACTGTGCTTTTGCCTACACTTGTCATAGAGGTTCTGGGCATTTCTGATGAGGAATGAGTTTCTGTAGAAGAAGCACAAGCTGAGGTTGAAGAGGCAAGGTGGGGACACCTGATGCCAGGTGGAGAATTCCCTCTAAATAGATTTAGACAAAAATTATAAAAGCATGCAACAAGCCTAAAGGCAGGTAGCTTAGCTGACAGAGTTCTCTATCAATATGCAAAAGCTCTCTAGCTCCAGAGGCCTTGTCAGTGGCTTTCCCAGGTAGTGCAGGCTACTGGACTACCTCGGTGATGCCTGGAGAGTTAACATGACTGACAGCAAATTCATGCACAAAGGTGTTCAGTTAACAGTATTCAAATATCTCAAATAAACTATAATTTTTAAAATAACCAACAAGAAATAAGTATGACCTATACAATCAACAGAATGCCAACCCGCCTGTGAGATGATAATTATTAAAAAAATTCAGTGACCTTTATTTCAAATATGTTGTCACAAAAGTGCAACATGAAACATTCTATTTAAAAGTCAAAAATACAATATACAACATTACATTTATTTTGTGATGACCATCTCTTATTTTATTCATAAAAATATTCATAGAGTTGAACATCACAAAATAAATAGAATGTCGTATGTTGCATGTTTGACCCTTAAATAGAAATATTTACTACCTACGTGAATAATATTTACACATATGACCAAATGCTAGAACACTGAAAAATATTTTGATTGTCAAGGGCAGCATAATTTTAACTCAATTTCTTCTATTTCTTATTATTACTTATATAATCTTATTATTACTTATATAATCTGCAGTATTCCACCACAAGACGTAAGTTAGCTTCCATTTAGTTGGTACAATGTCACCTGGGAAAAAAGTAATCATCCAATAAATACTTGAGCCTCTCCTCTATACGAGGCACTGGGCATACAGCCATGAACGCCCCAGACCAAGTTCCTGCTCTTAGGGAGCTGACATTCTAGCTAGGGGAGGGTGACAACAATAACATGAGCTAAAAAATATATAATCAAGTGATAACAAGTTACACATTAATGTAAATTTCCATGTGATGGGTGTGCACACACAGCCAATCACTCCAGGACTTCCTGTTCCTCTTCTGCAGAGAGTTAGATCATGGCCAATATTCAACACACTGGGTGCGTGGGTTTCCTATTGCTGCTGTAATAAATTACCACCAACTTAGTGGCTTTCAACAGCCCCATGCAGTTCTGGAAGTCAGAATCCTAAAGAAGGCTTGCTAGGCTAAATTTAATGTGTCAGCAGGACTGCATTCCTACTGGAAGCTCTTGGGAAGAATCTGCAGCCTTGCCTTGTCCAGCTCCTGGAGGCACCCACCCCCCCCATTCCTTGGCTCGTGGCCTCTTCCATCTTCAAGCCAGTAATGACATCATTCTGACCTCGGCTTCTGTTGGCACATCACCTTCTCTGGCTGACTCTCCTGCCTCCCTGTTTCACAGGAACAATGTGATAGCACGGAGCCCACCCTGATAAGCCAGGATCATCTCACGATTCCAAGGTCAGCTAACTTGCAACCTGAATTCCATCAGCAACTTGAACTCCTCCTTGATGTGTAACATAACAAACTCACAGGTCCTAGGGATTCTGACATAAACATCTTTTGGGAGCACTATTCTGCCAACCACACTGAGGTAACTCTTTGTCCAACTTCCTGGCAGAAATATTCAGAAATGTCTTTCCTCAGAGATTTACCATGGGGAAAATAGTATAAGAGTGTTTTCTCAGAAAGTGTAAGTTCAAAACTACCCTGTCTACCTGTTTTTCACTTTGGGCAAGTTACTTTAATTTAAATGAGGATAATAATCACCTAATCCATGGTTCTGCAGATAATTATGTGGGGTAAACCATAGAAACAGGTGTGAGCCTAAAAAATGCTAAGACAGAGTAGTTAATATCGGATAGCTTTAGTTGTTCCCAAATCCCAATTTCTTTTTCTTTGTAACAAACTAAAAATTTCAAGCTAAAATCTGAACAGGCATTCTGTGATACACGGTAATTAGCCAATGGCATGTGATTCACCCTTTCCCACGTTCCCCCTGAAGGAAATGCAGAGATGCATAAAAGAAGCTGAGTGTGGATGAGTGCCTAATACACAAGGGATTGTGACACATGGAGTGTGGAAGGGCACATGGGTCCCCAGGTGTGAATCCCAGCTCAGAAACATGAGGCATTTGCTGCAGAAAGGAACTGCTGTAAAGGGCATCCCCCATCAATATGTCTTTCTATACCCATCCATTCAGAGACCCCAGTTCCTGGAAATGCAACTCAACTAGTTAAAGAAGCAAAAGGAGGGTGGTATGCAGCCTTCTGGAGATTAACGGAATAGAGGGGCGATGGAAAGAGCCACAAGAGGGATCAAACCAGGGGGGCAGACTTTCACCCACTGTCTCTAGATATAAGAACTAGGAAGAACTATCACTGATCAAAATTGTAATGAATAAGGCTCCACCTCGATATTCTAACTACAAGTCAGCAGGAGAAGGAGATCCCCTCTCAGGCAAGCTGAGTCACCCTAGAAAAGTCAACATAAACACTGGAAGGTTGACCAGGGAGCATGCACATCAACCACCCCTTCAGCATAAGTGATGCTCACAGCAACCTGACCCTGTGGCCAGGTGAGAGTGGCGAAGGTGCTGAAGGGACAGGAGGGTCTGTTCACAGGCACACCCCTGGCCTGGACCTTCTCTTTCAAAGGTTGATAACTCAAGACAACTTTGAAAATTCTCTGCAACATCTGAAGTAAAACACTATTCTTCTAAAAAGAAAAAAACATATATTACGGGAAGAAGATGTACATTTTAGAATCCATTTTTTTATCTTGATATCAAATAAACATAGGATATATGAAAGAAAAACCACTAAATGGAAAAGGCTAAGATTACAAGGGGAGTCAGCTAAGATGGACATGACAAGACATAAAACCAGAAATGCAAACTCAAAACATAAATGGGAATAAGATGCAGCAGACAGCAGACCCAATAGTGCTGAAAATCAAATCACCAAGGGGAAAAAAATCATAGGCTCTTACAGAATTAAGAGGAAAAGACAACAAGATGAAGACACAGCCAAATAACTACCCAAATTACAAACCGTTCATGTTCCAAGGGAAACAACCAAAACCAAAACCAACAAGAAGCCACAATTAAAGGTCATATTCTCTGGGCAAAATGAAGTAAAATTAAAACTTGGTGTGTTTGACAACTTAGAAGTTAAAATTCAGTCTCTCAAATAATTAATTGCAGAAAATATAAAAACTATAATTACAAGACTATTTTAAATGTACCAATAATGACTGCATGACATTTTATAATTTATAGTGTGAGTCTAAAGCTACACTAAACATCAAATGCATTATAAAGCAAGAAATAATAAAAAGGAAATAAAGCATTTAATGCAAGATATTTGAAAATAAACACGGGAATTAAGAGGATATTTTGAATAAATATTAAAGCTTTACTGACTCAGGGAAAAGGGAAAAAAGAAAAATTAATGAAGAAACACAAGACACAAATTTTCACAAATAGATAAAATACACCAAATACAGTCAGATTTTATCAAGGAAAAAAATAAATGAATAAGTTAGTACTGAGAAAAGGTTATATAATCACAATTACAGAACAAATTAAATTTAAAAAGTACTTCATAATTTTGTCCATTTCTAAAATCTTAATGAAATTAACACTTCTCTAGGAAAACGTAAATTACCCACACAGAAAAGTATCAGTGAAAGAAATTAAAGTTTGTTCAAAATTATCTTCATAGAAGACTGTAAGTCAGGCAGCACTATAAGTGCTTTCATCAAATTTTCAATATACAAAATTTCCATGCTTCATAAGATATTGCAGAACATGGAGGAACACAGAAATTACCTATTCATTTTGTAAAGTTAGTGTGCTCCTGACACCAAAACCTGGCAAAGGAGCTATATGTCTATTTTCTTCATAAATATATAGGTAAAAATTTCATAGAAAATGCAAACAAAATCCAATATCATATTAAAAGTATATATCATGCCTTTGTAAGAGTTACTTTCAGAAGTGCTATAGTAAGGACTTATATATATATATTTTGTATATATATAGTGTCATATTAAACACTTTAATAAGTGTTAATAAGGCATTTGATCACATTCAACATCCACGGATAATTTTTTTTTTTTTTTTTTTTTTTTTTTTTTGAGATGGAGTCTCGCTCTGTCACCCAGTCTGAAGTGCAGTGGCACGATCTCAGCTCACTGCAGGCTCTGCCTCCCAGGATCACGCCATTCTCCTGCCTCAACCTCCCGAGTAGCTGGGACTACGCCTGTAGTCCCACCAGCACACCCAGCTAATTTTTTGTATTTTTAGTAGAGATGGGGTTTCACCGTGTTAGCCAGGATGGTCTCGATCTCCTGACCTTGTGATCCACCCGTCTCAGCCTCCCAAAGTGCTGGGATTACAGGTGTGAGCCACTACACCCTGCCTTGATTTTTTTCTAATGTAGAAAACCACAAATAAAAGGAAACCTCCCCAGCATAATGAAAAATAACCAGTGTCACTAATAGCCAACAGGATCCATACCCCAATGGACAGCACATGGGCTTCCAACAGTAAAAAAACTCCACAGCTACAGAATCAGTCTAAAGATATTGGTTGATAAAATAAGTTTATTTTCAGTATTGTATAATTTCACATTTTTAAGAAAAAAATATAAAGAAGCAATATTTTAAAAGACTATTAAGGAATGAAACAAGAGCAACAACAAATAATAAATACCAGAGTAAACTTCATCAGTAAATGTAAGAAAGAAATAGAGAAATAATCACGAATCTTGACAAATTTTTTAAAAGCCTTTATCAAATGAAGAAGCACACTACGAATAAGAAGAATCAACATTATAAAATGCCATTTCCCATAAATTATTTATAGATTTATCAAAACCTAGAAGGATTTGGAGAAAATGTAAAGGATTATAAATTCATCTGGAAAGATAAATGAGTGATAATAATAAATAGTTTTTTTCAAAACAAGAGGAAAGATGTCTTGACCTACCAGATAATTAACATGCTAATAAGTTACAATTAATTAATGAGTAAATATAACAAAATAAATATCATAAAATATTTGCCTCTGGTACATAAGACAATAGGCATGGAATAAAAGTGATACCACAAATGTGGAGGTAGAGGAAACAGTAGTCAATAAACAATTCTGGAATTAACTATTAAATATGTTAATCCATTTAAACTGAATTTTAATCTTATGCTAAAATAAATTCCAAATGAAGTAAAGAGTTAAATTTTTTAAAAAGTAAACCATACAAATAGGGGTGGGGTGACATAAAGAATTATGTGGAATAAATACATGACTGAGAGCCTGAATCTAAGAATAGAAGGATGAAAAAATACAAGGGAAAGAGATACGGTGTGGGCCAGATAACATGAGAATCTTCTCTACGCCAAAAAAAAAAAAAAAAAAAAAAAAGAATGAACAAGACTTTTGAAATAGGGCAAAGTAAAATAAAATATATAAAAGCTCTTACAAAACATATCAATTGATACACGAAAAATATTTGTTAAACCAATATCCACCCTTGATAAAAACTCTCAGAAAACTAACATGAGATGGGAACTTACTCAATTTGATAAAGGCAATCGATGAAAAACCTACAGCAAATAGCATACTTAACAGGGAAGGACTAAATATTTTCCCCCTAAGATCAGGGACACAAGACAAGGATGTCCATTCAAACTCAATATTGTACTAGAAGTCTTAGCCATTGCAATAAGTCAAGAAAAAGGAATTACAAACCCTGGATCTGAGTGTTTTTAGCAACTCTGTTCATAAATTAACAAAACTAAAAACAACCCAAATGTTCTTCAACATTAAATGGATAGACAAACTATTGTACATCTGTATAGTGGAATACTACTCAGCCATAAAAAGGAATGAACTACTGATGTGCAAAATGACTTAGATGAAGTTGAGAAGCATTGTACTGAGTGAAAGAAGCCTGTCTCAAAAGATTACAAACTATAGAACTTCATCTATGATGTTCTCAAAAAGACAAAACTATAGTAACAGAGAACAAATCAGGGTTCAGAGATGGAAGAAGTGTATGAATACAAAGGGGTAGCTTGAGGGAGTTTTTGGGGTGTGATACATTGTTCTGTACCCTGTCACTCAATTTTAAGGGTTTTTCATTTTAAAAGCAGGATCCAAAACATTGTATGTAGTATGATATCAATTTAACATATGTAAGGGAAGAAATATTCCACAATGCTGGAAAAATACTGGAATTGACCTGTCCTCATGCCCAGATTTACTCAAAATAGGTACAATGAGTTTTCTTTCTGCACATGGCCCAACAACCACCTGTGATTTCAAACAACCAAACTGCAGAATGCCATTCAAAAGGCCCTTAATATCACGCTTATGAAGCCTGGGTTCTGAAGGTCCTAGGAAAATTTTATTTCTTTGGAAGTATCTTCAAATCGCAACCCAGAATTCCAACAACAAGGATGAAAAAAGTTGAAAACCCGAAAGCTCAAAGACTCCTAACAAAACGAATTAATGGCCACTCATTTTCAAAATAGTCAATCATCCTAATGGTCATATGAGGTTACAACCCAGGTAGAAGGTGGTGAACCAACGATGCAAACTCTCTCCTGAAGCAACCTAGGAGCATTCCAACGGCCAGTGTTTCTGATTAAACAAATCTCTTTTTTGTCACAAGAAGTGGCTCACCCTGAAAATTCCTAATTTTTCCCATGTACTAACTACACTAAACGCCAAAACATTCCCAGAAAGATTCCAGCATTTCAGAAGAATTTCAGAATTTGAAAAAAAATTTTTACCAAGAGTCAGTTTGCATTAAATATTTTTTATAACCTTAACTTTCTGGAGTTTTTAAAGAATTTACTAAGCAAGGAATCAGAAAGCCTGGGTTCTGGCCCCAATTCCAATTTCCTTTGACATTAGTTTCCTCAAAAGTAAAATAGGATGTTAAGATTGAATGGTCCCCAAGAGTTTCTCCATCTCTAATACTCTAGGAAACAGATAATGGTGAAAGTAACATTGCAAGGGCCATGGCTAAGCTGCTTGAATGAACAAACTACTCAAATAAGCTATTTTCATGAAGCATTCATTCAGAAATACTGTGCAAATGACAGAAAAAAATTCATTAATCAAAGAAACTGTTAACAAGCCATGCATGGCCGTTATCCAGCACGTAGCTCAGGTTACCGTACCTGACAGTAATAAAAGTGCATTCATGGAGAAAACCCTTCATGGTTCAATCTTACTAATGTAGACTGACCTGCCCCAAATTGCAAGAAATCCTTTGTGTAGAGTGCAAAATTATTTGGGGTAGAACTTCCTTAATTCTTGATGTTATACTTTTTAATTGACTTTTTTGGGGAATAAGTGACATAAATTACTGGACTGCTCCTTTCGTACTAAAAGACACATGGGTGTGCAGCATAAGGGATCCTTGTGGTGTTGGATCTGCACCGTATCTTGACTGTGATAATGAACACACAAACCTACACAGGTGATAAAACTGTGTGTAACTCAATACACTCACACATACATACACACACACACACACACCCGTGGGTACAGTAGTCCTCATTCATCCTCAGTTTCACTTTCTGCTGTTTCAGTTACCTGCAGTCAACCATGGTCCAAAAATATTAAATGGAAAAATCCAGAAGTAAGCAATACCTAAGTTTTAAATTGCCACTGTTCTGAGTAATGTGATAAAATCTCAAGCTGTCCTGCTCTGTCCCGCCTGGGACATAAATCATCCCTTTGTCCAGCTGATCCACTCTGCAGCCACTTAGTCACTCAGTAGCCCGCGTGGTTATCAGATCGACTATCACAGTGTGGCAGTGCCTGGGTTCAAGGTGAACAGTAGCCTAACGCTATGTCACAGGCCTACGTCATGCATCTGACTTCATCTCTTTATGTAGGCCCTGTATCATCTCACATCATCACCAGAAGGGTGAGCACAGAATAAGAAGACATTTTGAGAGAGAAAGAGAGACCACATTCTCATAATCTTTCTTACAGCATATTATAATTCTTCTATTTTATTGTTAGTTATTGTCAATCTCTTACTGTGCCTAATTTCTAAATTAAACTTTATCATAGTTATTATAGGTATAGGACAAAGCATAGTGTATGTAGCATTCAGTACTATCCATGGTTTCAGGCATTCACTGGGATGTCTTGAATCGTATCCCCCATGGATATTGAAGGACTACCACAAAAATAACACTGGAGAAATCTGAATAAAGTTAGTGGATTCTATCAATGTTATTATCCTGGTTATGATATTATACTATAGTTTTGCAAAATGTTACCATGAAAGGAAATGGCAAAATGTGTAAGAGATGTCTCTGTATTACTTCTCCCCCACCCTGCCAGGTGGAGTTTGGCTCTTGTTGCCCAGGCTGGAGTGCAGTGGCGCAATCTCAGCTCACTGCAACCTCTATCTCCTGGGTTCAAGGCTCACCAAAACCTCTGCCTCCTGGGTTCAAGTGATCCTCCTGCTTCAGCCTCCTGAGTCCCTGGGATTACAGGTATGCACGACTTTGCCCGGCTAATTTTGTATTTTTAGTAGAGATGGGGTTTCAGCACGTTGGACAGGCTGATCTCGAACTCCTGACCTCAGATGATCCACCCACCTCGGCCTCCCAAAGTGCTGGGATTACAGGCGTGAGCCACTGTCCCCGGCCCTCTGTATTACTTCTTATGACTATATGTGAATCTGAAATTCTCTAAAAAAAAATTTTCAATTTAAAAAAAGGGGGTATGGGGAAGATTAAGCCTTCTCTCTACTTCTGACCATTAGTTCTACCAAGAGGCAGTAGTTCTTCCCAGCTTCATGTGTACAGTAGTTTAAAAGAGAAGGGAGGAAGGAAAGGAACGGAACAGAACGGAACGGAACGGAACGGAAAGGAAAGGAAAGAAGTTAAATAATTTGGGATGGCTCTGCTATATATCTAAATAAATTATTTAGCAGTTTCTTATTCATAGTTGTGAGGGCTGAATACATCTTGAGTCTAGGAGACTGTTTCTGTTGAAAAAACCTTCCCCATTCCCAGATTCCTCTCCTATTGGATTCTCAGAAGTAACCAGGTCTTTTCCCTCAAGACAGGATACTGAGTGATCTTTCTCTGCGAAAACTGACCACCCCCGACAGAGATCTAAAACTTGAGATATGAAGCATTGCCCAATAAAATAGCCCAGTTAGATAGCCTTACAGAGATATTCACAATCAACAAGACCCTCTTTGCACAATTTCCGGTCATCTTTTCAACAGCACCACCTAAATATGAGTGGTGGCCAAAGATCCCCTGACATCTGAAGAAAGTATATACAACATGAAAAACAAGACAAAACAAAGGAACAACAGCAACTTGAAAAAACAGAGTCCATATGGGGAAAAGAAAACCTCAATACTACTATGAATCTACTTAGGGATATGGGAGATAATATTGTACCACTGAAGCGGAACAGGATGCTACTAAAAATAGTTTCCACAGGAAGAAGAGCTCTTGGAAATTAAAAATATGACAGCAGAAATTAAACACCCAGTATAAGAGTTGGAAGACCCGGTTTAAAAAAATTTATAGAAATTACAGCAAAAGGATGAGAGAAATTGGAGAGAAAAGATAAGAAAATTAGAAGGTCAATCCAGGAAGTCAAACACCCAAATAACAGACAATCCTGAAAGAGAAAAGGGAGTACTTAGGATGGAGAATATTATAAAAGGGAAGTTCCCAGACCTGAAGAAGACAAGCTTCCAAAGAGAACCTGGTGAAAGATCCAAGAAAATGAATGAAAATAGATCCACCCCAATCATATAATTGTGACATGACTGAAGATGAGGAAAAAACAGACCATTAGGAGCAAAGCAAAGAATGGACATGCTCTTGGGTGGGGGATACAGGCCTCCAAAATGATTAACCAAAGACAGCACCAGATTTCTCAGAGGCAACAATGGAAGCTAGAAGACATTCAAGCAATGCCTTCAAAATTCCAAGGCAAATGAGTTTCAACCTAAATTCTTGACCCAGCCTAACTATCTTCTAAGTGTAGAGGTAGAAGGAATATGTTTTAAAACACATACAGTCTTGAATCTTTACTTTCCACACTCCCTATTGTAGGAGGCACCTGGAGGGTATGACTCTCAAAAAATGTACACTGAAAATTCAGGAATAAGCCAAGAAAGATGCATACCTGGGTTCCAGGGAGCAGGGCTTTCATCCCAAGGGAAAGTTAAAAGAAATATGAAGGATGAAGCTGAAGGTGATGGCAATATGACAGCTGGCAACAGACTTTACAAGTGACCTGTCCAGATCAGAGTAGGCCAGAGGAATCTGGTGAAGACTTCCTCCAAAGAAGACGTCCTGGAATACTTAGTGTCCCTGCACATATTGAGAGGAGACGGAAGAGCCAGGTGTGAGGGTTCACACCTGTAATCCCAGCAACTCAGGAGGCTAAGGCAGGAGGACTGCTTGAACCTAAGAGTTTGAGGCTGCAGTGAGCTATGTTCATGCTACTACACTCCAGCCTGGGCAACAAAGCAAGATCCTTCTCTAAAAAGAAAAGGAAATCTAGGCAACTGGAGAGAAGTTTAAGTTTAAATTTGTGGTGAAGGCTTAGAAAATGAAGCAGAAAAACACATATTCATTCACATTCAGGACAGGAAATTTAAGTACAGTGTATTTCGTAGCTCAATGATGAACAGCAAAATGTGCTTGTGATAAGGTAAATACTAACCTTTAACCCTTTGGTTCTTAGCTTTGGCTGCTGAGACACACTGGCACCAACTGTATCGCTTTTGTATAAAATCCCAATGCCCAGGCCACAACTGGGAACATGACAATAGAATTTCTGGGAGGTGGGACTCAGATATGAGTAATTATTAAAGTTCCCTAAGTGATTACGATGTGCAGATGAGACTGAGAAGCACAGAGCTAACCACAGATGCAATGTTTACCCTCATGCATACTATTCCAACATCTTTATCTGCAGCCGCAAATGCTTATCATCTTGACTTTCAACTGTCAGCTCTATATTCCACCTGGATGCTCTCAAAGTACAAATCTTCAAAAATAAATGTTTCATATTCTGTTTTAAACATGGCATTATTGACTTGCTGAGGTCACCAATCCCTTCTCCCACCCCTTTTGTTCTATTGTCAAAGTCCTAATCCGGAAACCTGCTCCTTTCTCTGTCCTCTGCGGGTTCAATTCCATGGCAGACTGGCTGACTAAAGTGAAAATGACATTTGCTGAGATCAAACAATGCAGAAATGCAAAGTGAGAAAGGAAGAGAAATATTTGTTGCAAATATTGCAAATGTAAAAGTTGCAAATGTGAAAGTCCCTAAACTAGGTCACAGATGAGCTGACTTTATTTGTTCACTTTCTCCTAAAAATAAATCGCTATTGACAAGCCAACAACGATTGCTAGATTTCATGATTTAAATAAGTGACGTTTATTGGTTCAGACAGTTCCAGGAATGACGCAGGTCTTTCCTTGTTCCCTGGAGTTCCCACCTAAGCAACTAAACGTGAAAAAGTCATGACCAACATGCTCCATGGTCCATGGATGGGTCCAGCTAACATGAGTTTCTACCCAAGCCTCAAATATCTATGTATAGCCATTCTAATCCCACCCACCTCCCTTTCTACATGTCAATCACATTAAATGGCCAAGGCTTCATTTGGGGTCTATTCCTATAACCAGGTCCCCTGATGGTGGTCCCCCACAGTGTTTGGGGTGCCATCTGATATCCTCCTCTGAAGTGAACTAAAGCAGCTGTATCTCCAGCACCTGCACAAACCCTTGATGTGAGCCCATGTTTTAATTGACTTTAATCTACCAATCTGATATTGAGAAATGGTATTTTATTATTTTTAATTTGATTTTCTTGTTAAAACTGAGATTAAGTTTGTTGTTTGTGTCTGTTGGTCAACTGCAATTGCTTTATTGTAAATTGCCCATCTGCATCTTTTGCCCATTTTTCTATGTTTGCCTTTGTATCCCCCATTGTTCCTTAATCTTATTCCCTTTATTTTTCAGGTTCCAACTTTTCCTGACCACCACAGCCTCCTCCATGCCATGCTGTATTTCTCATCCCAATCTCTCATAATTCATGAAAATTACTTATTCAGCACCTCTCTTCTCAGTCAAGCTTGAACACCACGAGGATGAACATCAGGGTGTCCCTTAAAGACAACACGGCCACCCTAGCAACTAGTAAAGAGCCTGCCATTTGTTGAATGAACAAACGGGTGAAGGTCCCTATGTCTTACGCAACTGGAGTCCAGACAGGAACTCCCTCAAGGGATCCCACTGAGAGAGTTTCATGAAGGAACAGTCTACAAGGGTAAGTGTAGGGCTGGGAAACCAATAAGGGATAATGTGGCCCGTCCAGGACTAGCAACAGCAAGGAGCATTGCCTTTCCAGGTTGGAAGTGGAACAGGAAGAGAACAGCAGGGGGAATCTCAGGACACCTGGAGCCCATCGCCACTTGGTTCATACAAAACCTTATTCCATCTGGGTCCTTAATACTTCACATTCTCAAATCCTACAGGATAATCCTGTTTGTGAAACCATTGCAAACAATAAATATAAATAATTGCCAAACAAACTCTACAGAAAAAGCAGGGGAAAATGGGCCAGAAAAAAAAAAAAATCCAAATTACCTTCCTGGCAGCACAACCCATTTGCTTTGCAACTTTGGGAACATTTTCTAACCACCCCATACCTCAGTTTCCCCATTATGAAAGTCCATGTACTATTATGCCTCCAAAAAGTTCTTTTGCTCAAAGAAAAGAAACCTCCATACAGAAAAAGAAAATTGCCAAAATTTTGTCCTATCAGCCAACTTCCACCAGGCCTTGGAATTCTCAGCAAATAGCTAGTTTTGCAATTCTTTTAGCTTCGCCAACCCTCCAGGGTGAAGAAAAAAAAAAAAAAAAAAAAAAACTTCCCACAAGGATTTGAGGCTTGCAAGTGGAGGAAATCTTTGAGAAAAATCTGGGTTGATGAGAAGCTAAGAAAAGCCAAGAGGAAAGAGACATATCTATATATGTTTATGCAAAAAATAGAAAAGGTTGAAAAGCAATGTGTTTCTAAAATACTGCTTCTATGAAACCAACCTTCTGTTACTCCTTACTCCTCAGTTAACTGAAAAAGGCAGGGTGATTCCCCGTCTTCTATTCATGTCCTCCTCCGCAGAGGCTGGAAAATGCAGCAGCACGCAGCCCTGACGTAGGTGGACTTGGGTTCAAACCCCACCACTGAACAGACACTAGTCACTGCACTCCCCTTTTCTTCAGCTCAGTGCTATCCCATGAGAAATGGGTAATGATATTGAATCCGCTGGACTGAGAGCAGAATCATGTTATCAATGGCAAAACCTTCAGTTACTTTTGCTCATGGCAATAAAACCCACGTCAGCCAATGGGCTCCTAACACAAGATGACTAGTTTTTACCACAGGCACTGTAGTTCAGCGATCAAAAGAGCATCTTTATTTAACAAATACCTTTCACACTTGCCTCTGTATTTAAGATATTTATATATCTTCTGAGCTCCTACTATGGGGCCAGTGACTGGGGTACAGAGGTGGGGAAAGTTCATAGGGTCCCTGACCTCCTGGAGCCTAGAATCTGGGGAAGAGGAGATATCAAGCAAATCATGACCAAATAAATACATAATTACTAACGGTGATAAACGCTATGAAGGGAACATATGGTGTATTCAGACAGAGAAATGGAGGGACCCAGTCAGGAAGATCTCGAGCCAGGTAGTGAGGAATTCACTAGCCATGGTGGACAAAGCAGTCCAGACAGTGGGACCAGCATGCGCCAGGAATCTGAGATCAGAAGAATCATAGACCTTTTGAGGAGCAGAGGAAAAGCCAGAGTGGGGATGTGTGGAAATAGAAGGGCGAAACAAAGCTGGAGATTCCAGCAACCCTCACACTGGGCCATAAGAAGGATTAAACAGCTGTGGTCATCGCCATAGGAGGAAGGGGCAGCCACAAGGGCAAAGACGGGCTCTCAGCTCTGCAATTTAAATTTGCAGTTCAAATACCCACTGCAACCTCTTTTTCAAATACCACTTCTAGATCCCACACCAGCTAAAATAAGCAGCAATATTTTCATGAGCGGAAGATATTTCAAAGATAATATATGCATACATACATATGTCTGTATGTATGTCTGTCTATATATGTTTGTATGTATGCACATATGTGATATTCACCTTAGCCACCTTGGGAAATGTCTACATTCACTACTAAGTTACGATCCCTTCGGATCCTCGGGTTTTTAAAAAGGCAGCCACAACAGTATCTCCCACAGCAGAGGCTCTTATAATGTGACGCTATACTCCTCCACTGAATGACTGCTGGTATCTATGCCCTTCTCCTTCAACGTGGGCTGACATCTCACACTGCTTTGACTAACAGAAAATAGTGAAAATGACATTCTGTGACTGTGACTTCTGAGGCTAGGATATAAACATGCCATACACTTTCACCTTGTCCTTTTGGGATACCTGCCCTCGCGACCCAGATGTCATGCTCTTGGGGAGTTCAAAGCAAGCCACGTAAAGAGATCACATGGAAAGGCCATGTGTGGGTGTTGTGGTTGGCAGCCCAGCTCTGAGGGTCCAGCGAACAGCCATGTCGACCCCAGGTGTGGGAGAGGTGTCGCTTCGGACGACTCCAGATGCAGCTGTCAAGCCACCCAGCTTCGCAATCTTCCCAGCTGAGGTCCCAGATGTAATGGAGCAGAGACAAGCCATCCCCATTACCCCTAACCAATTCCTGACCCAAAGTGTCCATAAGCAAAAAAATTAAATGGCTGTTTTACACCACTAAGTTTTGGGGTGATGTGGTATGCAGCAACTAGTATAGAAAGTATCTCAAAGTATATACATACACACATACATGCACATATGCACATATGTGTACGTATATGTAGTGTATATGCATGTGTGTGTATTTTTTTCTTTTTTTCTGTTTTTGAGACAGGGTCGCACTCTGTTGCCCAGGCTGGAGTACAGTGGCACAATGATGGCTCACTGCAGCCTCAATCTTCTGGGCTCAAACAATCCTGCCACCTCAGATCCCAAGTAGCTGGGATTACAGGAATGCACCACCACACCCAGCTAACTAAAAAAAATTTTTTTTAGAGATGGGGTCTCACTCTGTTGCCTAGGCTGGTATATATTTTTTCTTAATTACTAATGACCTTCCTGAGAACCTTCTAGAGAAAAAGTCTAGAATTACTCCTCAGTTAGAATCCCTGGGCTTTATCCACACTACTTCTGGAAAAAAAAATGGCTGGGTAGTTTACGTCAAAGAAAAATAGAACACTTTTAAACCACTCAAAATATCCAAAAGTAATCTATTCTCATTGCAAAAAGGAAAGAAAATCCTCCTCAGCAAATCTAACACCTTATTTTAATTGGCTTTGAAAAAAGAGATCAAAATGAGATCTTCATCCACGACAACTAAATAGGGCAACTACAGCTCATTGCTTTCCACCACTGAAGGCTCATGCCTCTGAAAAGAGTGTCTGCAGATTAAATAAAATAATACCTATAAGGTGGGCATAGCGGACTGCCTGGCACATAAGAGCCCACCAAATTCCAGTTATTATTATTGCTTTTGTTGTTGTTAGAATTAACATTTTTCTTGATTCCAGCACTAATTCTTCCTGACCTAAATTAAGCAGACCTCATGTTACACCTCAGCAGAAAAGAATCAATGTAGATTCTTACTGCATTTAACCAAATACTGAACACATGGAAAATGTTTTTAGTATATAACCAAAACTTTTCAGTACATAGCCAAATCTGAGTTTCATCAGATGTCTAGAAAGGGATCTCGAATTCCATATGATTAGAAATGTTATGTTATGAAACATTATATAAGATAAGTATCACACGTTTCTATTTTGCTTTGGTAAAAGAACTGTCCTTTAAAGAAGGAAAGTAGAAAGTAAGGAAGGGAGCAGGAAGGAAGAAATAATGAAGGAAAGAGAGAGGGAGGAAGGGCCAACAGAAGGAGGGAGGGAGGGAAAGGTCAATATGTGTTAGAAAACAAGCTTCTGAGAAGTTACATTTGACAATCATTGCATGGCTTTCAAAGTGACTAAATGAAAATATTACTTTTGATCATTATGAAGGTACCCCCTATGGGATTATATAAATATTACAAAGCTACACCCAAATGGTGGTCTGAATACAAGAGGACAGAGTTGGGAAAAAAGAACCAGGTTACCTCAGGTTGGTTTTTTCCTCTACTCTTCGAATGCTGTGTGACTTTAAGCTAATCACTCAGCCTCTCTAAGCCACAGGGTCTTCAAAACAATGCTCCATTCCAAACTTCAGTATCTGTACCAAAAGGACCGCCAGGTAGTGTGTGCCCCAAGTTTCCAGGGTAAAAGTCACCATTCTAATGCTCAGGTGTGCCAAATGACAACTCCCCATGCAAAATTATCATTTGCAGATTCACCATTAATTAATATGTTAAAAAGTATCTCGAAAAACCTGTGTGTTGCTGCAAAATACTACTGTGCATCACATACTGAAATCATCAATATCTAATGGAAGAAAAGTGATTGGAGACCATTTCAACTCACATGTCATTGGGGGGCAACACAGGGAGGCTGGCTGGCATCCTCCTTAACATTGTTGGCTTTTGCCCGTTAGATCTTCAGTTATTGGGGTGTGGAGGGGTCCTAAGACCAACAGAGATGAGAAGGGAGGAAGAGGAAGTGAGAGGAAAAAAGAATATGAAAGGTAGAAAGGAGAAAGGGACAGAGGGAGAGATGGGGAAAGGGCTGTGCTATAGAACTAAATCTGAGTCAGTGGCACCTGAACAGAAATGTCACTGCCACGGAAACCATTTCAAAATGACATTCCGGTCCCCAGGTTTCAAGCTTGCAGAGTGTCTGGCCCCCTCTCCCTCCGTCCCCAAATCTCAGCTTTTCAGAGCCCAGGTAGCCCCCTGTCATTGACTGACTTAAGGTCCACCCTTCACCCAGAAAAAAATGTCTTTTACGTTCTTGAAAGTGGTGGGAACTCCATGTCTCATAGAGCCCCAAAATATCAGAAAAAATGGCCAGCATGTAATCCACTTGGAATAGCCCTTTCCAAAGGTGGCATGAACTATAAACTGGTTTTTCACTAGAAACAAAAAAAAAAAAGGAAAATAAAAAGGGGATTAGCGAAAACCCCCTTAGTGAGACTCTCAGTAGACTGATGTCTGGCAGATGTGAATCTGCCCTGGGAGAGATTCTGCTTCCCTCACACCGGCACAGCCCCCTTCCTGATGTCAGAACCCAAGGCTACGGGATCTGAGATCCAGGAGAGCAATGGAGAGAGCCGTGGAGTCTTCAACAGCTTCACTGAAGACCAAGACGGACTCTCTGCTATTACCATATATGATGAAGTCCGTCAAGCGGTCTGCTAAGACCTGAACGAAGACTGACGCCTGTTCAGCTTCCCCACCAAGCAGGAGACCAGCCAAGCTGGGGGAAACCCCTTTTTAAATTCACCGCACCTTTGAAAATATTTTATAGTGACTATCAAAATGTCTTTATTCTGCACCTCATAACACCTTGCATTAGAGCTACGTCGACCTTAACACCACAGCACACATACTTGTGACTGTTTTTTTGTTTTGTTTTGTTTCTTTCCTCACAATCCTTTACATGGTTGTTTCCCCACGAATCGTGCCACTTCCACAGCCGGGATATAAAACCATTTTACAACAGTTAGTCTCTCATGTCTTTCCTTCGTTTTTTAGACAGCTGAATCACAGGGTAGAAACTGTTTCAGCAGACAACTGTTCTGAGCACACAAGATCTATTTCAGCTCAAGAAAGGCCAAGGACAAAGACAAGACAAAAGTTGTGGGTTAAAGGGCAGACCCTGCGCAGAGCACCGGGAGAGGAGCGGACAGTGTGATGTGTGGTCCACTGCAAACCATTTCTTCCACAGCCGTATCTCTGCAAAAGGGACTGCTGGGGAATAAGTCCCTGTCTTCCCAGTGAGTGGTCATTTTAGGAGAACAAGTCCTCTACTAGCCCGTAGCTGGAGGGCCAACACTTTTTCCCTCCCTGAAGTTCCCGGCACCTGTTCTGAAAGGGGGGTGAAGAGCTCTCTACTCGGGCCGTCCCGCCAGCTTTCTGTATGGAGAACATACAGACAACTGTGTGTTAAGCAGTCACCTTGAATCCTTCAGCAAGCCGAGGAGTGTACAGGTGGTCACCTGCACAGGAGCCGGGTTTACCAGCACAACTTTATCCCTGGCCTTGGGGCTGATGGAGGGCAAGACTCCCCGCCACCGCCACCAGCAGTCCCTCCAGCTCGCGAGTAAGCAGCGCACAGGCGGGCACAGGTAAATGTTCCCAGGGCGGCCAGGCGGCCAAACCTGCCGGCTGCTGGCGCTCAGGGTCCCCACCTCCCATGCCTCTGCGTGGGGCAGGGGGAGTCCTCGTGCCCGGCACCCCACTCACCCCGCCAAGCCAGCCCGCTTACCCCGGGGCTCCGGCCGGGCCGCCCGCAGCAGCCCCGCGCCCGGCCCCGGGAGCCCCGAGCCGCCGGAGCCGCAGCGCCCACTCGGGGCAGGCAGCGTGCACTCACCCTTCTGCTCTCGCAGGCTCGACAGCGACCAGAGCAGCAGCGCCACCGAGGCCAGGAAGCAGAGCTGGCTCAGCAGAAGGTCCCTCCGGCGGCGGCGGCGGCGGCGGCGACGCGCGCGGTCCTCGTCGCCGGGCGGCCGCATCCTCGGGCGGCCGGGTGGCGGCCTCGGCGGGCGGCGGCCGCTCCTATCGCGTGCGGCCGCGGCGGGGACGGCGGCAGGAGGCAGCCCTGCGCGCAGCAGCCGCGCGTCCTCGCTGCGCTCCCACCCGGCCGCCGCCTCCGCCTCCTCTTCCTCCTCCTCGCCGCTGCCCGTCTCCTCGTCGTCGCCCTCGTCGTAGCTATCGCCCAGTCCCTCCTCCCCTCCCTCCTCCTCCTCCTCCTCCTCCTCCTCCTCGCC